>NW_024609640.1:0-10000 GCF_018296145.1 Oncorhynchus tshawytscha
AGTGTAAGGGGGATAAAGAATATGTACATAAGGATATATGAATGAGTGATGGTACAGAGCAGCATAGGCAAGATACAGTAGATGATATCGAGTACAGTATATACATATGAGATAAGTATGTAAACCAAGTGGCATAGTTAAAGTGGCTAGTGATACATGTATTACATAAGGATGCAGTCGATGATATAGAGTACAGTATCAACGTATGCATATGAGATGAACAATGTAGGGTAAGTAACATTATATAAGGTAGCATTGTTTAAAGTGGCTAGTGATATATTTACATAATTTCCCATCAATTCCCATGATTAAAGTGGCTGGAGTAGAGTCAGTGTCATTGACAGTGTGTTGGCAGTAGCCACTCAATGTTAGTGGTGGCTTTGATGCACCTGTACTGACCTCGCCTTCTGGATGACAGCGGGGTGAACAGGCAGTGGCTCGGGTGGTTGATGTCCTTGATGATCTTTATGGCCTTCCTGTAGCATCGGGTGGTGTAGGTGTCCTGGAGGGCAGGTAGTTTGCCCCCGGTGATGCGTTGTGCAGACCTCACTACCCTCTGGAGAGCCTTACGGTTGAGGGCGGTGCAGTTGCCATACCAGGCGGTGATACAGCCCGCCAGGATGCTCTCGATTGTGCATCTGTAGAAGTTTGTGAGTGCTTTTGGTGACAAGCCGAATTTCTTCAGCCTCCTGAGGTTGAAGAGGCGCTGCTGCGCCTTCCTCACGATGCTGTCTGTGTGAGTGGACCAATTCAGTTTGTCTGTGATGTGTATGCCGAGGGCCCTCACCTCCTCCCTGTAGGCCGTCTCGTCGTTGTTGGTAATCAAGCCTACCACTGTTGTGTCGTCCGCAAACTTGATGATTGAGTTGGAGGCGTGCATGGCCACGCAGTCGTGGGTGAACAGGGAGTACAGGAGGGGGCTCAGAACGCACCCTTGTGGGGCCCCAGTGTTGAGGATCAGCGGGGAGGAGATGTTGTTGCCTACCCTCACCACCTGGGGGCGGCCCGTCAGGAAGTCCAGTACCCAGTTGCACAGGGCGGGGTCGAGACCCAGGGTCTCGAGCTTGATGACGAGCTTGGAGGGTACTATGGTGTTGAATGCCGAGCTGTAGTCGATGAACAGCATTCTCACATAGGTATTCCTCTTGTCCAGATGGGTTAGGGCAGTGTGCAGTGTGGTTGAGATTGCATCGTCTGTGGACCTATTTGGGCGGTAAGCAAATTGGAGTGGGTCAAGGGTGTCAGGTAGGGTGGAGGTGATATGGTCCTTGACTAGTCTCTCAAAGCACTTCATGATGACGGATGTGAGTGCTACGGGCGGTAGTCGTTTAGCTCAGTTACCTTAGCTTTCTTGGGAACAGGAACAATGGTGGCCCTCTTGAAGCATGTGGGAACAGCAGACTGGTATAGGGATTGGTTGAATATGTCCGTAAACACACCGGCCAGCTGGTCTGCGCATGCTCTGAGGGCGCGGCTGGGGATGCCGTCTGGGCCTGCAGCCTTGCGAGGGTTAACACGTTTAAATGTCTTACTCACTTCGGCTGCAGTGAAGGAGAGACCGCATGATTCCGTTGCAGGCCGTGTCAGTGGCACTGTATTGTCCTCAAAGCGGGCAAAAAAGTTATTTAGTCTGCCTGGGAGCAAGACATCCTGGTCCGTGACTGGGCTGGGTTTCTTCCTGTAGTCCGTGATTGATTGTAGACCCTGCCACATACCTCTTGTGTCTGAGCCGTTGAATTGAGATTCTACTTTGTCTCTGTACTGGCGCTTAGCTTGTTTGATAGCCTTGCGGAGGGAATAGCTGCACTGTTTGTATTCAGTCATGTTACCAGACACCTTGCCCTGATTAAAAGCAGTGGTTCGTGCCTTCAGTTTCACACGAATGCTGCCATCAATCCACGGTTTCTGGTTAGGGAATGTTTTAATCGTTGCTATGGGAACGACATCTTCAACGCACGTTCTAATGAACTCGCACACCGTATCAGCGTATTCGTCAATGTTGTTGTCTGACGCAATACGAAACATCTCCCAGTCCACGTGATGGAAGCAGTCTTGGAGTGTGGAGTCAGCTTGGTCGGACCAGCGTTGGACAGACCTCAGCGTGGGAGCTTCTTGTTTTAGTTTCTGTCTGTAGGCAGGGATCAACAAAATGGAGTCGTGGTCAGCTTTTCCGAAAGGGGGCGGGGCAGGGCCTTATATGCGTCGCGGAAGTTAGAGTAACAATGATCCAGGGTCTTTCCACCCCTGGTTGCGCAATCAATATGCTGATAAAATTTAGGGAGTCTTGTTTTCAGATTAGCCTTGTTAAAATCCCCAGCTACAATGAATGCAGCCTCCGGATAAATCGTTTCCAGTTTGCAGAGAGTTAAATAAAGTTCGTTCAGAGCCATCGATGTGTCTGCTTGGGGGGATATATACGGCTGTGATTATAATCGAAGAGAATTCTCTTGGTAGATAATGCGGTCTACATTTGATTGTGAGGAATTCTAAATCAGGTGAACAGAAGGATTTGAGTTCCTGTATGTTTCCTTCATCACACCATGTCACGTTGGCCATAAGGCATACGCCCCCGCCCGTCTTCTTACCAGAGAGATGTTTGTTTCTGTCGGCGCGATGCGTGGAGAAACCCGCTGGCTGCACCGCTTCGGATTGCGTCTCTCCAGTGAGCCATGTTTCCGTGAAGCAGAGAACGTTACAGTCTCTGATGTCCCTCTGGAATGCTACCCTTGCTCGGATTTCATCAACCTTGTTGTCAAGAGACTGGACATTGGCAAGAAGAATGCTGGGGAGTGGTGCACGATGTGCCCGTCTCCGGAGTCTGACCAGAAGACCGCTTCGTTTCCCTCTTTTTCTGAGTCGTTTTTTTTTTTGGTCGCTGCATGTGATCCACTCGGTTACACTGGTTGTAAGGCAGAACTCAGGATCCGCATCGCGAAAAACATATTCTTGGTCGTACTGATGGTGAGTTGACGCTGATCTTATATTCAGTAGTTCTTGTCGGCTGTATGTAAAGAAACCTAAGATGACCTGGGGTACTAGCTCCTTCTCCTTTTAAAGGGATACTGGTTGGCTCCTTCTCCTTTTAAAGGGATAGTGGTTGGCTCCTTCTCCTTTTAAAGGGATAGTGGTTGGCTCCTTCTCGTTTTAAAGGGATAGTGGTTGGTTCCTTCTCCTTTTAAAGGGATAGTGGTTGGCTCCTTTTAAAGGGATAGCGGTTGGCTCCTTCTCCTTTTAAAGGGTTAGCAGTTGGCTCCTTCTCCTTTTAAAGGGATAGTGGTTGGCTCTTTTTAAAGGGATAGTGGTTGGCTCCTTCTCCTTTTAAAGGGATAGCGGTTGGCTCCTTTTAAAGGGATAGTGGTTGGCTCCTTCTCCTTTTAAAGGGATAGCGGTTGGCTCCTTTTAAAGGGATAGCAGTTGGCTCCTTCTCCTATTAAAGGGATAGTGGTTGGCTTCTTTTAAAGGGATAGTGGTTGGCTCCTTCTCCCTTTAAAGGGATAGTGGTTGGCTTCTTCACCTTTTAAAGGGATACTGGTTGGCTCCTTCTCCTTTTAAAGGGACAGTGGTTGGCTCCTCCTTTTAAAGGGATAGTGGTTGGCTCCTTCTCCTTTTAAAGGGATAGCGTTTGGCTCCTTTTAAAGGGATAGCAGTTGGCTCCTTCTCCTTTTAAAGGGATAGCGGTTGGCTCCTTCTCCTTTTAAAGGGATAGTGGTTGGCTCCTTCTCCTTTTAAAGGGATAGTGGTTGGCTCCTTCTCCTTTTAAAGGGATAGTGGTTGGCTCCTTCTCCTTTTAAAGGGATAGTGGTTGGCTCCTTCTCCTTTTAAAGGGATAGCTCCATCTCCTTTAAAGGGATAGTGGTTGGCTCCTTCTCCTTTTAAAGGGATACTGGTTGGCTCTTCTCTTTTAAAGGGATAGTGGTTGGCTCCTTCTCCTTTTAAAGGGATAGTGGTTGGCTCCTTCTCCTTTTAAAGGGATAGTGGTTGGCTCCTTCTCCTTTTAAAGGGATAGTGGTTGGCTCCTTCTCCTTTTAAAGGGATAGTGGTTGGCTCCTTCTCCTTTTAAAGGGATAGTGGTTGGTTGGCTCCTTCTCCTTTTAAAGGGATACTGGTTGGCTCCTTCTCCTTTTATAAGGGATAGTGGTTGGCTCCTTCTCCTTTTAAAGGGATAGTGGTTGGCTCCTTCTCGTTTTAAAGGGATAGTGGTTGGTTCCTTCTCCTTTTAAAGGGATAGTGGTTGGCTCCTTTTAAAGGGATAGCGGTTGGCTCCTTCTCCTTTTAAAGGGTTAGCAGTTGGCTCCTTCTCCTTTTAAAGGGATAGTGGTTGGCTCTTTTAAAGGGATAGTGGTTGGCTCCTTCTCCTTTTAAAGGGATAGCGGTTGGCTCCTTTTAAAGGGATAGTGGTTGGCTCCTTCTCCTTTTAAAGGGATAGCGGTTGGCTCCTTTTAAAGGGATAGCAGTTGGCTCCTTCTCCTATTAAAGGGATAGTGGTTGGCTCCTTTTAAAGGGATAGTGGTTGGCTCCTTCTCCTTTTAAAGGGATAGTGGTTGGCTCCTTCACCTTTTAAAGGGATACTGGTTGGCTCCTTCTCCTTTTAAAGGGACAGTGGTTGGCTCCTCCTTTTAAAGGGATACTGGTTGTCTCCTTCTTTTAAAGGGATAGCGTTTGGCTCCTTTTAAAGGGATAGCGGTTAGCTCCTTCTCCTTTTAAAGGGATAGTGGTTGGCTCCTTCTCCTTTTAAAGGGATAGTGGTTGGCTCCTTCTCCTTTTAAAGGGATAGTGGTTGGCTCCTTCTCCTTTTAAAGGGATAGTGGTTGGCTCCTTCTTTTAAAGGGATACTGGTTGGCTCCATCTCCTTTTAAAGGGATAGTGGTTGGCTCCTTCTCCTTTTAAAGGGATAGTGGTTGGCTCCTTTTAAAGGGATAGTGGTTGGCTCCATCTCCTTTAAAGGGATAGTGGTTGGCTCCTTCTCCTTTTAAAGGGATACTGGTTGGCTCCTTCTCTTTTTAAAGGGATACTGGTTGGCTCCTTCTCTTTTTAAAGGGATAGTGGTTGGCTCCTTCTCCTTTTAAAGGGATAGTGGTTGGCTCCTTCTCCTTTTAAAGGGATAGTGGTTGGCTCCTTCTCCTTTTAAAGGGATAGTGGTTGGCTCCTTCTCCTTTTAAAGGGATAGTGGTTGGCTCCTTCTCCTTTTAAAGGGATAGTGGTTGGCTCCTTCTCCTTTTAAAGGGATACTGGTTGGCTCCTTCTCCTTTTAAAGGGATACTGGTTGGCTCCTTCTCCTTTTATAAGGGATAGTGGTTGGCTCCTTCTCCTTTTAAAGGGATAGTGGTTGGCTCCTTCTCGTTTTAAAGGGATAGTGGTTGGTTCCTTCTCCCTTTAAAGGGATAGTGGTTGGCTCCTTTTAAAGGGATAGCGGTTGGCTCCTTCTCCTTTTAAAGGGATAGCAGTTGGCTCCTTCTCCTTTTAAAGGGATAGTGGTTGGCTCTTTTAAAGGGATAGTGGTTGGCTCCTTCTCCTTTTAAAGGGATAGCGGTTGGCTCCTTTTAAAGGGATAGTGGTTGGCTCCTTCTCCTTTTAAAGGGATAGCGGTTGGCTCATTTTAAAGGGATAGCAGTTGGCTCCTTCTCCTATTAAAGGGATAGTGGTTGGCTCCTTTTAAAGGGATAGTGGTTGGCTCCTTCTCCTTTTAAAGGGATAGTGGTTGGCTCCTTCTCCTTTTAAAGGGATAGTGGTTGGCTCCTTCTCCTTTTAAAGGGATAGTGGTTGGCTCCTTCTCCTTTTAAAGGGATAGTGGTTGGCTCCTTCTCCTTTTAAAGGGATAGTGGTTGGCTCCTTCTCCTTTTAAAGGGATAGTGGTTGGCTCCTTCTTTTAAAGGGATACTGGTTGGCTCCATCTCCTTTTAAAGGGATAGTGGTTGGCTCCTTCTCCTTTTAAAGGGATAGTGGTTCACAGGGTGCCATTTTGGACAAACACACTGAGGTCAACACAGGCTGTGAAACATCATGACACATTGACCACCACCACACTGACGATACGTAAAAGTTGTTAAAACGAGCGGAAACATCAACTGAGTGTTTAGAGGGCGGAGTTGTTTCATTCAGCAGAGTGACTTTATAAGACTGGCCAGACATCTGGGAATCCTCCTGTGGGAGATGTTGAACACAACTAAAGGCTGGGAGGCTGTTAGTGTAGGACTGACTGGTAGTTGGGACTGTCAGTCACACCACACAGAGTGACTGACTGGTAGTTGGGACTGGTAGTTGGGACTGTCAGTCAAACCACACAGAGTGACTGACTGGTAGTTGGGACTATCAGTCACACCACACAGAGTGACTGACTGGTAGTTGGGACTGTCAGTCAAACCACACAGAGTGACTGACTGGTAGTTGGGACTGTCAGTCACACCACACAGAGTGACTGACTGGTAGTTGGGACTGTCAGTCACACCACACAGAGTGACTGACTGGTAGTTGGGACTGTCAGTCACACCACACAGAGTGACTGACTGGTAGTTGGGACTGTCAGTCACACCACACAAGTGACTGACTGGTAGTTGGGACTGTCAGTCACACCACACAGAGTGACTGACTGGTAGTTGGGACTGTCAGTCACACCACAGTGACTGACTGGTAGTTGGGACTGTCAGTCACACCACACAAGTGACTGACTGGTAGTTGGGACTGTCAGTCACACCACACAGAGTGACTGACTGGTAGTTGGGACTGTCAGTCACACCACACAGAGTGACTGACTGGTAGTTGGGACTCAGTCAGTCAACTATCACCACAGAGTGACTGACTGGTAGTTGGGACTATCAGTCAAACCACACAGAGTGACTGACTGGTAGTTGGGACTATCAGTCAAACCACACAGAGTGACTGACTGGTAGTTGGGACTGTCAGTCAAACCACACAGAGTGACTGACTGGTAGTTGGGACTATCAGTCACACCACACAGAGTGACTGACTGGTAGTTGGGACTGTCAGTCAAACCACACAGAGTGACTGACTGGTAGTTGGGACTGTCAGTCACACCACACAGAGTGACTGACTGGTAGTTGGGACTGTCAGTCACACCACACAGAGTGACTGACTGGTAGTTGGGACTGTCAGTCACACCACACAGAGTGACTGACTGGTAGTTGGGACTATCAGTCAAACCACACAGAGATGTAACTCACAGAAGTCAACACAGCCAGGAGAAACATCCCAGTGGATCAACTACCACAACTACGACCATATTTGGTAAAAAAGCGACCTGACAAAAAATAACATTAAAGGGGAAAACAGAGCTTTAAAACACCATCTGGTGATCAAACACATCCCTCTGGGCTCATGTAGCAGATGAGAATATGTCTAACTCACCACCCAGCCTGAATAGACCGTTTTCAGTCAGCGACTGCGTTAACAAGACACTTCAGGGAGGGGGGTCACGTGTTTGTGAGGCAGACGTCCTGGGGGTTTGAGCCTCGGGGGGGGGAAGTGGCCGAATCAGGAGGAAGTTGTCACGCTAAGCAAGCAGTGTGACATTCTTTACACTCTATAATACAACACAACCCTGTGGGCTCTAGACTGGTAGCAACGGCATAGCCTGGTCCCAGAACTCACGGCTCTTCCTCGTCGTGTTAGGTACGACATATATATACAGCAGTATGTGGACACCCCTTCATACACTATATATACAGCAGTATGAGGACACCCCTTCATCCACTATATATACAGCAGTATGAGGACACCCCTTCATCCACTATATATACAGCAGTATGAGGACACCCCTTCATCCACTATATATACAGCAGTATGAGGACACCCACTATATATACAGCATATGAGGACACCCCTTCATCCACTATATATACAGCAGTATGAGGACACCCCTTCATCCACTTATGAGGACACCCCTTCATCCACTATATATACAGGACACCCCTTCATCCACTATATATACAGGACACCCCTTCATCCACTATATATACAGCAGTATGAGGACACCCCTTCATCCACTATATATACAGGACACCCCTTCATCCACACTATATATATCCACTATATATACAGCAGTAGGACACCCCTTCATCCACAGCAGTATGAGGACACCCCTTCATCCACTATATATACAGGGACATGATACAGGACACCCCTTCATCCACTATATATACAGCAGTATGAGGACACCCCTTCATCCACTATATATACAGGACACATCCCTTCACCCCTTCATACACTATATATACAGCAGTATGAGGACACCCCTTCATCCACTATATATACAGGACACCCCTTCATCCACTATATATACAGGACACCCCTTCATCCACTATATATACAGGACACCCCTTCATACACTATATATACAGCAGTATGAGGACACCCCTTCATCCACTATATATACAGGACACCCCTTCATCCACTATATATACAGGACACCCCTTCATCCACTATATATACAGAGGACACCCCTTCATCCACTAGTATACAGGACACCCCTTCATCCACTATATATACAGGACAGGACACCCCTTCATCCACTATATATACAGGACACCCCTTCCCACTTCACCCCTTCATCCACTATATATACAGCAGTATGAGGACACCCCTTCCCACTATCATCCACTATATACAGGACACCCTTCATCCACTATATATACAGCAGTATGAGGACATCCACTATATATACAGGACACCCCTTCATCCACTATATATACAGGACACCCCTTCATCCACTATATAGTATGAGGACACCCCTTCATCCACTATATATACAGGACACCCCTTCATCCAC
Organism: Oncorhynchus tshawytscha; assembly: GCF_018296145.1. Taxonomy (NCBI): domain Eukaryota; kingdom Metazoa; phylum Chordata; class Actinopteri; order Salmoniformes; family Salmonidae; genus Oncorhynchus; species Oncorhynchus tshawytscha. Next base: position 8,783 of record NW_024609640.1, read on the forward strand.
TATATATACAGCAGGACACCCCTTCATCCACTATATATACAGGACACCCCTTCATCCACTATATATACAGGACACCCCTTCATCCACTATATATACAGGACACCCCTTCATCATCCACATCCACTATATACAGCAGTATGAGGACACCCCTTCATCCATATATATAGGACACCCCTTCATACACTATATACAGCAGTATGAGGACACCCCTTCATCCACTATATATACAGGACACCCCTTCATACTACTATATATACAGGACACCCCTTCATCCACTATATATACAGCAGTATGAGGACAGCAGTATGAGGACACCCCTTCATCCACTATATATACAGCAGTATGAGGACACCCCTTCATCCACTATATATACAGGACACCCCTTCATCCACTATATATACAGGACACCCCTTCATCCACTATATATACAGGACACCCCTTCATCCACTATATTCACCCCTTCATCCACTATATATACAGGACACCCCTTCATCCACTATATATACAGGACACCCCTTTCCACATCCACATCCACTATATATACAGGACACCCCTTCATCCACTATATATACAGCAGTATGAGGACACCCCTTCATCCACTATATATACAGGACACCCCTTCATCCACTATATATACAGCAGTATGAGGACACCCCTTCATCCACTATATATACACTATATATACAGGACACCCCTTCATCCACTATATAGGACAGTATGAGGACCCCTTCATCCACTATATATACAGGACACCCCTTCATCCACTATATATACAGGACACCCCTTCATCCACTATATATACAGGACACCCCTTCATCCACTATATATACAGGACACCCCTTCATCCACTATATATACAGGACACCCCTTCATCCACTATATATACAGGACACCCCTTCATCCACTATATATACAGGACACCCCTTCATCCACTATATATACAGGACACCCCTTCATCCACTATATATACACAGGACACCCCTTCATCCACTATATATACAGGACACCCCTTCATACACTATATATACAGCAGTATGAGGACACCCCTTCATCCACTATATATACAGGACACCCCTTCATACACTTCATCATACACTATATATACAGCAGTATGAGGACACCCCTTCATCCACTATATATACAGCAGTATGAGGACACCCCTTCATCCACTATATATACAGCAGTATGAGGACACCCCTTCATCCACTATATATACAG
>NW_024609640.1:17500-107500 GCF_018296145.1 Oncorhynchus tshawytscha
TCCACATTGACTCTGTACCGGTACCCCCCTGTATATAGCCTCCACATTGACTCTGTACCGGTACCCCCTGTATATAGCCTCCACATTGACTCTGTACTGGTACTCCCTGTATATAGCCTCCACATTGACTCTGTACCGGTACCCCCCTGTATATAGCCTCCACATTGACTCTGTACCGGTACCCCCTGTATATAGCCTCCACATTGACTCTGTACCGGTACCCCCTGTATATAGCCTCCACATTGACTCTGTACCGGTACCCCCTGTATATAGCCTCCACATTGACTCTGTACCGGTACCCCCCTGTATATAGCCTCCACATTGACTCTGTACCGGTACCCTCTGTATATAGCCTCCACATTGACTCTGTACCGGTACCCCTCTGTATATAGCCTTCACATTGACTCTGTACCGGTACCCCCCTGTATATAGCCTCCACATTGACTCTGTACCGGTACCCCCCTGTATATAGCCTCCACATTGACTCTGTACCGGTACCCCCTGTATATAGCCTCCACATTGACTCTGTACCGGTACCCCCCTGTATATAGCCTCCACATTGACTCTGTACCGGTACCCCCCCTGTATATAGCCTCCACATTGACTCTGTACCGGTACCCCCCTGTATATAGCCTCCACATTGACTCTGTACCGGTACCCCCTGTATATAGCCTCCACATTGACTCTGTACCAGTAACACCCCTGTATATAGCCTCCACATTGACTCTGTACCGGTACCCCCCTGTATATAGCCTCCACATTGACTCTGTACCGGTACCCCCCTGTATATAGCCTCCACATTGACTCTGTACCGGTACCCCCCTGTATATAGCCTCCACATTGACTCTGTACCGGTACCCCCCCTGTATATAGCCTCCACATTGACTCTGTACCGGTACCCCCCCTGTATATAGCCTCCACATTGACTCTGTACCGGTACCTCCTGTATATAGCCTCCACATTGACTCTGTACTGGTACCCCCCTGTATATAGCCTCCACATTGACTCTGTACCGGTACCCCCTGTATATAGCCTCCACATTGACTCTGTACTGGTACCCCCTGTATATAGCCTCCACATTGACTCTGTACTGGTACCCCCCTGTATATAGCCTCCACATTGACTCTGTACCGGTACCCCCTGTATATAGCTTCCACATTGACTCTGTACCTGTACCACCTGTATATAACCTCCACATTGACTCTGTACCTGTACCACCTGTATATAGCTTCCACACTGACTCTGTACCGGTACCCCCCCTGTATATAGCCTCCACATTGACTCTGTACCGGTACCCCCCTGTATATAGCCTCCACATTGACTCTGTACCGGTACCCCCCCTGTATATAGCCTCCACATTGACTCTGTACCGGTACCCCCCTGTATATAGCCTCCACATTGACTCTGTACCAGTACACCCCTGTATATAGCCTCCACATTGACTCTGTACCGGTACCCCCTGTATATAGCCTCCACATTGACTCTGTACCGGTACACCCCTGTATATAGCCTCCACATTGACTCTGTACCGGTACCCCCCTGTATATAGCCTCCACATTGACTCTGTACCGGTACCCCCCTGTATATAGCCTCCACATTGACTCTGTACCAGTAACACCCCTGTATATAGCCTCCACATTGACTCTGTACCGGTACCCCCTGTATATAGCCTCCACATTGACTCTGTACCGGTACCCCCTGTATATAGCCTCCACATTGACTCTGTACCGGTACCCCCTGTATATAGCCTCCACATTGACTCTGTACCGGTACCCCCTGTATATAGCCTCCACATTGACTCTGTACCAGTACCACCCTGTATATAGCCTCCACATTGACTCTGTACCGGTACCCCCTGTATATAGCCTCCACATTGACTCTGTACCGGTACCCCCTGTAAATAGCCTCCACACTGACTCTGTACCGGTACCCCCTGTATATAGCCTCCACATTGACTCTGTACCGGTACCCCCTGTATATAGCCTCCACATTGACTCTGTACTGGTACCCCCTGTATATAGCCTCCACATTGACTCTGTACCGGTACCCCCCTGTATATAGCCTCCACATTGACTCTGTACTGGTACCCCCTGTATATAGCCTCCACATTGACTCTGTACCGGTACCCCCCCTGTATATAGCCTCCACATTGACTCTGTACCGGTACCCCCCTGTATATAGCCTCCACATTGACTCTGTACCGGTACCCCCCCTGTATATAGCCTCCACATTGACTCTGTACTGGTACCCCCCCTGTATATAGCCTCCACATTGACTCTGTACCGGTACCCCCCTGTATATAGCCTCCACATTGACTCTGTACCGGTACCCCCCTGTATATAGCCTCCACATTGACTCTGTACCGGTACCCCCTGTATATAGCCTCCACATTGACTCTGTACCGGTACCCCCCTGTATATAGCCTCCACATTGACTCTGTACCGGTACCCCCTGTATATAGCCTCCACATTGACTCTGTACCGGTACCCCCTGTATATAGCCTCCACATTGACTCTGTACCGGTACCCCCCCTGTATATAGCCTCCACATTGACTCTGTACCGGTACCCCCCCTGTATATAGCCTCCACATTGACTCTGTACCGGTACCCCCTGTATATAGCCTCCACATTGACTCTGTACCGGTACCCCCTGTATATAGCCTCCACATTGACTCTGTACCGGTACCCCCCTGTATATAGCCTCCACATTGACTCTGTACCGGTACCCCCTGTATATAGCCTCCACATTGACTCTGTACCGGTACCCCCTGTATATAGCCTCCACATTGACTCTGTACTGGTACCCCCCCTGTATATAGCCTCCACATTGACTCTGTACCGGTACCCCCTGTATATAGCCTCCACATTGACTCTGTACCAGTAACACCCTGTATATAGCCTCCACATTGACTCTGTACTGGTACCCCCCTGTATATAGCCTCCACATTGACTCTGTACCGGTACCCCCCCTGTATATAGCCTCCACATTGACTCTGTACTGGTACCCCCTGTATATAGCCTCCACATTGACTCTGTACCGGTACCCCCCTGTATATAGCCTCCACATTGACTCTGTACCGGTACCCCCCCTGTATATAGCCTCCACATTGACTCTGTACCGGTACCCCCTGTATATAGCCTCCACATTGACTCTGTACTGGTACCCCCTGTATATAGCCTCCACATTGACTCTGTACCGGTACCCCCTGTATATAGCCTCCACATTGACTCTGTACTGGTACCCCCCTGTATATAGCCTCCACATTGACTCTGTACCGGTACCCCCCCTGTATATAGCCTCCACATTGACTCTGTACCAGTAACACCCCTGTATATAGCCTCCACATTGACTCTGTACCAGTACCCCCTGTATATAGCCTCCACATTGACTCTGTACCGGTACCCCCTGTATATAGCCTCCACATTGACTCTGTACCGGTACCCCCCTGTATATAGCCTCCACATTGACTCTGTACCGGTACCCCCTGTATATAGCCTCCACATTGACTCTGTACTGGGTACCCCCTGTATATAGCCTCCACATTGACTCTGTACCGGTACCCCCCTGTATATAGCCTCCACATTGACTCTGTACCAGTAACACCCCTGTATATAGCCTCCACATTGACTCTGTACCAGTACCCCCTGTATATAGCCTCCACATTGACTCTGTACTGGTACCCCCCTGTATATAGCCTCCACATTGACTCTGTACCGGTACCCCCCTGTATATAGCCTCCACATTGACTCTGTACCGGTACCCCCTGTATATAGCCTCCACATTGACTCTGTACTGGTACCCCCTGTATATAGCCTCCACATTGACTCTGTACTGGTACCCCCTGTATATAGCCTCCACATTGACTCTGTACCGGTACCCCCCTGTATATAGCCTCCACATTGACTCTGTACCAGTAACACCCCTGTATATAGCCTCCACATTGACTCTGTACTGGTACCCCCTGTATATAGCCTCCACATTGACTCTGTACCGGTACCCCCTGTATATAGCCTCCACATTGACTCTGTACTGGTACCCCCTGTATATAGCCTCCACATTGACTCTGTACCGGTACCCCCCTGTATATAGCCTCCACATTGACTCTGTACCGGTACCCCCCCCTGTATATAGCCTCCACATTGACTCTGTACCGGTACCCCCCCTGTATATAGCCTCCACATTGACTCTGTACTGGTACCCCCCCTGTATATAGCCTCCACATTGACTCTGTACCGGTACCCCCTGTATATAGCCTCCACATTGACTCTGTACTGGTACCCCCCTGTATATAGCCTCCACATTGACTCTGTACCGGTACCCCCCTGTATATAGCCTCCACATTGACTCTGTACCAGTAACACCCCTGTATATAGCCTCCACATTGACTCTGTACCAGTACCCCCTGTATATAGCCTCCACATTGACTCTGTACCGTAACACCCCTGTATATAGCCTCCACATTGACTCTGTACCGGTACCCCCCCTGTATATAGCCTCCACATTGACTCTGTACCGGTACCCCCTGTATATAGCCTCCACATTGACTCTGTACTGGTACCCCCCTGTATATAGCCTCCACATTGACTCTGTACCGGTACCCCCCTGTATATAGCCTCCACATTGACTCTGTACCAGTAACACCCCTGTATATAGCCTCCACATTGACTCTGTACCGGTACCCCCTGTATATAGCCTCCACATTGACTCTGTACCGGTACCACCCTGTATATAGCCTCCACATTGACTCTGTACCGGTACCCCCTGTATATAGCCTCCACATTGACTCTGTACCGGTACCCCCTGTATATAGCCTCCACATTGACTCTGTACCAGTAACACCCCTGTATATAGCCTCCACATTGACTCTGTACCGGTACCCCCTGTATATAGCCTCCACATTGACTCTGTACCGTACACCCCTGTATATAGCCTCCACATTGACTCTGTACCGGTACCCCCTGTATATAGCCTCCACATTGACTCTGTACCGGTACCCCCTGTATATAGCCTCCACATTGACTCTGTACCAGTAACACCCCTGTATATAGCCTCCACATTGACTCTGTACCGGTACCCCCTGTATATAGCCTCCACATTGACTCTGTACCGGTACCACCCTGTATATAGCCTCCACATTGACTCTGTACCAGTACCCCCTGTATATAGCCTCCACATTGACTCTGTACCGGTACACCCCTGTATATAGCCTCCACATTGACTCTGTACTGGTACCCCCCTGTATATAGCCTCCACATTGACTCTGTACTGGTACCCCCTGTATATAGCCTCCACATTGACTCTGTACTGGTACCCCCTGTATATAGCCTCCACATTGACTCTGTACCGGTACCACCTGTATATAGCCTCCACATTGACTCTGTACCGGTACACCCTGTATATAGCCTCCACATTGACTCGGTACCGGTACCCCCTGTATACAGCCTCCACATTGACTCGGTACTGGTACCACCTGTATATAGCCTCCACATTGACTCTGTACCGGTACCCCCCCTGTATATTGCCTCCACATTGAGTCTGCAACTTAACACCCTGTAAATAGCCTCCACATTGACTCAGTACCGGTACACCCTGTATATAGCCTCCACATTGACTCTGTACTGGTAGCCCCTGTATATAGCCTCCACATTCACTCTGTACCAGTACCCCTTGTATATAGCCTCCACATTGGCTCTGTACCGGTACCACCTGTATATAGCCTCCACATTGACTCTGTACCGGTACCCCCTGTATATAGCCTCCACATTGACTCTGTACCGGTACCCCCCTGTATATAGCCTCCACATTGACTCTGTACTGGTACCCCCTGTATATAGCCTCCACATTGACTCTGTACTGGTACCCCCTGTATATAGCCTCCACATTGACTCTGTACCGGTACCCCCTGTATATAGCCTCCACATTGACTCTGTACCGGTACCCCCCTGTATATAGCCTCCACATTGACTCTGTACCGGTACCCCCCCCTGTATATAGCCTCCACATTGACTCTGTACTGGTACCCCCTGTATATAGCCTCCACATTGACTCTGTACCGGTACCCCCCCTGTATATAGCCTCCACATTGACTCTGTACCATAACACCCTGTATATAGCCTCCACATTGACTCTGTACTGGTACCCCTGTATATAGCCTCCACATTGACTCTGTACCATAACACCCTGTATATAGCCACCACATTGACTCTGTACTGGTACCCCTGTATATAGCCTCCACATTGACTCTGTACTGGTACCCCTGTATATAGCCTCCACATTGACTCTGTACTGGTACCCCTGTATATAGCACCACATTGACTCTGTACTGGTACTCCCTGTATATAGCTCCACATTGACTCTGTACCGTACCCCTGTATATAGCCTCCACATTGACTCCCCCTGTATATAGCCTCCACATTGACTCTGTACCATAACACCCTGTATATAGTCTCCACATTGACTGTACCAGTACTCCTGTATATAGCCTCCACATTGACTCTGTACCGTAATACCCTGTATATAGCCTCCACATTGACTCTGTACCGGTACCCCTGTATATAGCCTCCACATTGACTCTGTACCGGTACCCCTGTATAGCCTCCACATTGACTCTGTACGGGTACCCCCTGTATATAGCCTCCACATTGACTCTGTACCGGTACCCCTGTATATAGCCTCCACATTGACTCTGTACCATAACACCCTGTATATAGTCTCCACATTGACTCTGTACCAGTACCTCCTGTATATAGCCTCCACATTGACTCTGTACCGTAATACCCTGTATATAGCCTCCACATTGACTCTGTAACGGTACCCCTGTATATAGCCTCCACATTGACTCTGTACCGGTACCCCTGTATATAGCCTCCACATTGACTCTGTACCATAACACCCTGTATATAGTCTCCACATTGACTCTGTACCAGTACCTCCTGTATATAGCCTCCACATTGACTCTGTACCGTAATACCCTGTATATAGCCTCCACATTGACTCTGTACCGGTACCCCCTGTATATAGCCTCCACATTGACTCTGTACCGGTACCCCCTGTATATAGTCTCCACATTGACTCTGTACCATAACACCCTGTATATAACCTCCACATTGACTCTGTACCAGTACCTCCTGTATATAGCCTCCACATTGACTCTGTACCGTAATACCCTGTATATAGCCTCCACATTGACTCTGTACCAGTACCTCCTGTATATAGCCTCCACATTGACTCTGTACCGTAATACCCTGTATATAGCCTCCACATTGACTCTGTACTGGACTATAGCCTCCACATTGACTCTGTACTGGTACCCCTGTATATAGCCTCCACATTGACTCTGTACTGGTACCCCTGTATATAGCCTCCACATTGACTCTATACCGGTACCCCCTGTATATAGCCTCCACATTGACTCTGTACTGGTACCCCCTGTATATAGCCTCCACATTGACTCTGTACCGGTACCCCCTGTATATAGCCTCCACATTGACTCTGTACTGGTACCCCTGTATATAGCCTCCACATTGACTCTGTACCGGTACCCCCTGTATATAGCCTCCACATTGACTCTGTACCATAACACCCTGTATATAGTCTCCACATTGACTCTGTACTGGTACCCCCTGTATATAGCCTCCACATTGACTCTGTACCGGTACCCCCTGTATATAGCCTCCACATTGACTCTGTACCATAACACCCTGTATATAGTCTCCACATTGACTCTGTACCAGTACCTCCTGTATATAGCCTCCACATTGACTCTGTACCGTAATACCCTGTATATAGCCTCCACATTGACTCTGTACCGGTACCCCCTGTATATAGCCTCCACATTGACTCTGTACCGTAATACCCTGTATATAACCTCCACATTGACTCTGTACCAGTACCTCCTGTATATAGCCTCCATATTGACTCTGTACCGTAATACCCTGTATATAGCCTCCACATTGACTCTGTACCGTAATACCCTGTATATAGCCTCCACATTGACTCTGTACCGGTACCCCCTGTATATAGCCTCCACATTGACTCTGTACCGTAATACCCTGTATATAACCTCCACATTGACTCTGTACCAGTACCTCCTGTATATAGCCTCCACATTGACTCTGTACCGTAATACCCTGTATATAGCCTCCACATTGACTCTGTACCGTAATACCCTGTATATAGCCTCCACATTGACTCTGTACCAGTACCTCCTGTATATAGCCTCCACATTGACTCTGTACCGTAATACCCTGTATATAGCCTCCACATTGACTCTGTACCGTAATACCCTGTATATAGCCTCCACATTGACTCTGAACGGTGAACGGTGGATTCACGGAGTTTGACAAGTCAATGAGAAGTAAAATATCTCTTCCTTAGTTGTTAATTTAGTCGAAATCTAAAAAGGCACAACCTAGATTCTTAAGTAGTTAAACATTTTATTACTCCAATTTCGTGAAATTGACTAATTGACACGTTTTTCATTTTCATCAACAACAACTTTATATTGAAGGAATGCGTTTGATTTGACGTCCTGCACATGCGCAGTTCGCTGCGAGACGACCATTAAAACCCGATAACCTGTTTCTACGCATGCGCTTTAGCTAACCAACGTCGCCATGACATCGCTTACAAATTGTGACCGGGGGATTTCTATTGGACAAGCAATTTTATGCCTTATCTTCATACGGAACTGTGTTTGCTGTGTCTGTCAAGCCCCATCATTTTAATAGAAGAAGCAATGGAAGAGTTGCTGACGTAGTGACATTCAGTGCATTGAACTGGTTGTTGAACTCTGCACGCTTGGATCAAGTGGGATACATGCATTCTCTGGTCCATTTCATACTAATATACATTGTTAACTAATTATTCCCCCCGCCAGCGTTCAACAGAACATAGTGCAGAATATAATGCTTACATGGACAAGCCACACCAGACCAGATGCTGACTGAGCAGGAATACACAACTAAACTCAAGTGATGATGTTCAGGGGGGCCTCTTGTGACTCTTTTGCAAAAGACGTATCCTCTTGTATTATAATTTTAATATATTATAATTTCTTAACATCGGTGGCTGGTTTATCAGCTAAGTTACCTAACCACACACCAAGACATGTGAATTGTTGTCTTATAGCTGCTACCCTGTGTGTCGTGGTTTATGTGCAAGATAATGCCGCTGTTTCCAAATATTTGTCCAGCTTGTTGTCAAGACTTGGTAGTCAGAGTATACGAGTCCAGTGAGCAACATGTAGCCAGCCTTCTAGCTAGTTGCTAGTCAATTAGGCCAGCTAAACACCTTGATCAGTAGTTAGCTGGCTGGCTAGCAACCCGTTATATAAATCTTATCGATTTAAAAAATTATAATAATACTAATAAACATTGGTTTACGTGTTGCACCAGTTGTAATATTTTTTTTCCCCCCGCTTACCTTTGCCTTTTCCAGCGGGGTGAATCTCAAGTCATGCACAAAGGGGTTCCTGAATGGAGGCGCCAGTTCCTTCTTCCCATCTCCTTCCCCAGGACACCGTCTGATGGTCGGGAACCTCATCCTCAACGAACCCGGAGAGAGAAAGGAACCTGTAAATCAGGAAAAGCGACAGTAGCCAATTTGTTTTATGTTAAACGTTGTTTTGTTTTCGTGTTTGTGTCTAGCTAATTCCGGCACGGGTTATTATCTTCGTTCCCAAGAGGCTGGAGGATTAGCCGAGGATCATGTATTTGAAGTCGGGCGATAGCTTCCCTCGTACGCAGTACTGATGTTGGTACCTAGAATGCCAAACTGGAGTCCCCCTTCCTGGCTGCTTCTTCAGAACGCATGCGCCTAGTAGTCTAAATTGAAATCACTTTTACTTACTCAAGATAAACATATATAAAGATTTAGCAGACGCTTTTATCCAGTGCGACTTAATTAACACTAGTGAGAGTCCATATATCTTCGTACTGGTCCGTCCCCCTGTGGGAATCGAACCCATAACTCTGGCGTTGTAAGTGCCATACGCTACCAACTAAGCCACACGTGTTCTCACATCTTTGCTGTATTGATAACACGTTTATAAATTGTTAAATGTTTGCAGAGCTTATAAGACATTATAATAATGTATGTGGTGTTTATATTTGTCCTGTTACACACAGTCTATAACATAAATGTTTTTTTTTTTACATTTTCGAACTTCCCTGAGACACTCGCTGCGAGGAGGGTCACAGCCAGGGTCCCAATTGTCGAGGCTACATTGGTTTGGTTTGGAATTGTGTGATTCGTTATTATGGCGCTTGTCTATTTATTTTTTAATGGAATAAATGCGTTGGTGTTTCAGTCAGTCCTTGGTATTTATTTATCAGTCATTTGCACATAAAACGTATTGTCCAGTGCCGTATAATACGTGATTTAAAACCAACACACCAGGTCTAAATGTAGTCTGTGACGTGGTACATTTCTTCACTTGGGAATCAAACATACTACTAATCGAATAATCTAAGAGCTGAATGAATCGATATTGCAGATTTTATTTTTTTGCTCAGGATGCAATTTATGCAAATGAAGCATGAAGCATTGTAGCAGGCAAATGATTTTCTCTCTAACAGTAGAAGAGATGGGAAACCTGTCCTTTTGGTTTTGCTGCTATGGCAACAGGTGACTTTCTGTCTCATTGACCCTCTCTTCTCCAGACGGCTAATGCAGTAGCATCAGTACAGTGTTTTTTTGCATGCTGTAGGCCTATATAGCAAATGCACAATCATTAAGCACCAGTACTGATTTAAAGGCCCAGTGCTGTCAAAAACGTCATATTCCTGTGTTTTTAGAAAATATGAAGACACATGCTAACATGGACTGACCAGGTGATCCAGAGAGACCAAAGACTGACCAGGTGATCCAGGGAGACACAGAGACTGACCAGGTGATCCAGGGAACATGGACTGACCAGGTGATCCAGAGACTGACCAGGTGATCCAGAGACTGACCAGGTGATCCAGAGACTGGCCAGGTGATCCAGAGACTGACCAGGTGATCCAGAGACTGACCAGGTGATCCAGGGACTGACCAGGTGATCCAGAGACTGACCAGGTGATCCAGAGACTGACCAGGTGATCCAGAGACTGACCAGGTGATCCAGGACTGACCAGGTGATCCAGAGACTGACCAGGTGATCCAGGGACTGACCAGGTGATCCAGAGACTGACCAGGTGATCCAGGGACTGACCAGGTGATCCGGACCAGACTGACCAGGTGATCCAGGGACTGACCAGGTGATCCAGAGACTGACCAGGTGATCCAGAGACTGACCAGGTGATCCAGAGACTGACCAGGTGATGATCCAGGTGATCCAGGACTGACCAGGTGATCCAGAGACTGACCAGGTGATCCAGAGACCAGGACTGACCAGGTGATCCAGAGACTGACCAGGTGATCCAGAGACCAGGTGATCCAGAGACTGACCAGGTGATCCAGAGACTGACCAGGTGATCCAGAGACTGACCAGGTGATCCAGAGAGACTGACCAGGTGATCCAGAGACTGACCAGGTGATCCAGGGACCTCCAGGGACTGACCAGGTGATCCAGAGACTGACCAGGTGATCCAGAGACTGACCAGGTGATGACTGACCAGGTGATCCAGAGACTGACCAGGTGATCCAGGGACTGACCAGGTGATCCAGAGACTGACCAGGTGATCCAGAGACCAGGTGATCCAGAGACTGACCAGGTGATCCAGGACTGACCAGGTGATCCAGAGACTGACCAGATCCAGAGACTGACCAGGTGATCCAGAGACTGACCAGGTGATCCAGAGACTGACCAGGTGATCCAGAGACTGACCAGGTGATCCAGAGACTGATCCAGAGACTGACCAGGTGATCCAGAGACTGACCAGGTGATCCAGACTGACTCCAGAGAGGTGATCCAGAGACTGACCAGGTGATGATGACCAGGTGAGACTGACCAGGTGATCCAGGGACTGACCACCCAGACAGTCCTAGATAAATTCTTGTTTTAAGAAATTGACTGACCAGGTGATCCAGAGACTGACCAGGTGATCCAGGGACTGACCACCCAGACAGTCCTAGATAAATTCTTGTTTTAAGAAATTGCTCTTCGCTAAGAAGTAATTGTTGTTTCTTTTTGACCATTTTAATTTGTAAACAATCACAGTAAGGTACTTTTTGTTTTTTACCCAGAAATGATTTGATATTGAGATTTAAAATAAATAAATAAAACATCTGCATTGGATCTTTAAGTCTTGGGTTGATTCCCAAATCGCACTCTATCTCCTATATAGTGCACTACTTTGGTCCAGGGCTGATAGTGCACTACTTTGGTCCAGGACTGATAGTGCACTACTTTGGTCCAGGGCTGATAGTGCACTACTTTGGTCCAGGACTGATAGTGCACTACTTTGGTCCAGGACTGATAGTGCACTACTTTGGTCCAGGGCTGATAGTGCACTACTTTGGTCCAGGACTGATAGTGCACTACTTTGGTCCAGGACTGATAGTGCACTACTTTGGTCCGGGGCCCTAGGGGATAGGGTGTCATTTGGGACTTAATCCCACCAGCAAGCTATCCTTTCATTAGATGGTGACGAAGATCACCATTGAAGAAGTTAGCCTTACTCACAAGGCAATCCTTCTAAAATTATGGTTGGATTAGTTTACTGTTCCTTTGGAAAAACAGATATTATTTAAAAAATGTTGAATGTGTTCGTTTTGATACTCAAATTCAATTAATTAGTATTAAACTTTCAACGGGTTAGATGCACCTTAGAATCCAAGGAATCCCATGTCTATTATTACTGCAGTTTAGACGTTGACTTCCTGCTTAAGACAGTGGGAGACATGGAGTTAGTGAGGTTTTATTTTGGGATGGACAGAATCAATAGAGAACAGCCTCAGGTCTGAAAAGACCAGTTCCTCAGATAGCTGCCTGGCTGTGTGGCTGTGTGTGTGTGTGTGTGTGTGTGTGTGTGTGTGTGTGTGTGTGTGTGTGTGTGTGTGTGTGTGTGTGTGTGTGTGTGTGTGTGTGTGTGTGTGTGTGTGTTGGAGTTGCACCACTACTCTATAAGCTGACAACTGATCCTACAGCTGTTGTATTTAAAGGATGACGTGAAACACCAGACCTGTGAAAGGAGTTACCATGACAATTAGACTACACTGGCGTACAGAGTTAAAGATATTTAGAGAGAGTTGGAGGATCTGTTCATTGTAATATGGTACAGTTCAAGAATTACATAATAATCATTTGGATAGTTTGGTGTAGTATTTGGTAGGCGCATATTATTACTAAACAATTTCAATTTTTTTTTTACTGAGTTACGGTTCATATAAGGAAATCAGTCCATTGAAATAAATTCATTAGGCTCTAATCGATTTCACTTTACTGGGCAGGGTCACAGCCATGGGTGGGCCTGGGAGGGCATAGGCCCACCCACTTGGGAGCTAGGCCCAGCCAATCAGAATGAGTTTTTCTCCACAAAAGGGATTTATTACAGACAGAAATACTCCTCAGTTTCATCAGCTGTGCTGATGGCTGGTCTCAGACGATCCCGCAATTGAAGAAGCCGGATGTGGAGGTCCTGGGCTGGCGTAGTTACACATGGTCTGTGGTTGTGAGGCCGGTTGGACGTACTGTCAATTTCTCTAAGACAACGTTGGAGGCGGCTTATGGTAGAGATATGAACATTCAATTATCTGGCAATAGCACTGGTGGACATTCCTGCAGTCAGCATGCCAATTGCACACTCCCATAAAACTTGAGACATCTGTGGCGTTGTGTTGTGTGACAAAACTGCACATTTTAGAGTGGCCTATTATTGTCCCCGGGACAAGGTGCACCTATGTAATGATCATGCTGTTTAATCAACTTCTTGATATGCCACACCTGTCAGGTGAATGGATTATCTTGGCAAAGGAGAAATGCTCACTAACAGGAATGTAAACAAATTTGTACACAAAATTTGGGAGGGAAAAAAGGTTTTTGTGCCGTATGGAACATTTTGGGGATATTTTACGTCAGGTCATGAAACATGGGACCAACACTTTACATGTTGCGTTTATATTTTTGTTCAGTACAGTTGGACTCAGTGTCTTTGAATGGTGCAGAACCCCCCCCCCAAAAAAAAAACTGGCATGTTATTTTCTTAGTATTTCATATTCACTGATCTCAATCCATGCATTTTTGAGTTTTTAAAAAGCAGTGTTCAAATCTATTTTTTATACTACCCATCAGCCTGTGGGTCAAGTGCACACCACTATACAAGTGGTGTGCACTTAGAGTGACTACTAGAACGATCTAGAATATAGAAGAACAAACGCTCCAAAAATCCCGTCTCAACTCAATGCTGCCATCTCGTGGTACGTTTCATAAACGGCAAAAAATAGGCTCGTGTCTGTAATTTGGCAGCTTTTGAGGTTGATAGTCCTTTATAGCTGTTTTGGGTTGTTTGAGTGGTAGTTGTTTTGGGTAGTTTGAGAGGTAGTTTGTAGTTGTTTTAGGTTGTTTGTGGTAGTTGTTTTGGGTAGTTTGTAGCAGCAGTTTTGAGTTGGTTGTAGTAGCTGTTTTGGGTTGGTTGTGGTAGTTATGTTGTGGTTGTATAGAGCAGCAAGCTTTGTATGAGGACCTGATGAAGCCTGAGTCAAGAGGCCTAAAACCCATATATCTTTATTGAAGAGGCCCAAGTTAAGAGGCCTAAAATCCATACCTTTAAGAAAAGAGGCCTACATTTTTATTTTTTATTTTTATTTAACCTTTATTTAACTAGGCAAGTCAGTTAAGAACAAATTCTTGTCTACAATGACAATCTACAAAAAGGCAAAAGGTCTCCCGTGGGGACGGGGCTATAAATAAATTTAATAAAAATATAGGACAAAACACACATCACGACAAGAGAGACAACACAACACTACATAAAGAGAGACCTAAGACAACAACATAGCAAGGCAGCAACACATGACAACCCAGCATGGTAGCAACACAACATGACAACAACATGGTAGCAACACAACATGACAACAACATGGTAGCAACACAACATGACAACAACATGGTAGCAACACAACATGACAACAACATGGTAGCAACACAACATGACAACAACATGGTAGCAACACAACATGACAACAACATGGTAGCAACACAACAACAACAACATGGTAGCAACACAACATGACAACCCACATGGTAGCAACACAACATGACAACAACATGGTAGCAACACAACATGGTAGCAACACAACATGACAACAGCATGGTAGCAACACAACATGACACCCACATGGTAGCAACACAACATGACAACAACATGGTAGCAACACAACATGACAACCCAGCATGGTAGCAACACAACATGACAACAACATGCAACACAACATAGCAACAGCAAACATGACAACAACATGGTAGCAACACAACATGACAACCCAGCATGGTAGCAACACAACATGACAACCCAGCATGGTAGCAACACAACATGACAACAACATGGTAGCAACACAACATGACAACCCAGCATGGTAGCAACATGACAACAACATGACAACAACAGCATGGTAGCAACACAACATGACAACCCAGCATGGTAGCAACACAACATGACAACCCAGCATGGTAGCAACACAACATGACAACAACATGGTAGCAACACAACATGACAACAACATGGTAGCAACACAACATGACAACAACAGCATGGTAGCAACACAACATGACAACAACATGGTAGCAACACAACATGACAACCCAGCATGGTAGCAACATGAAAACAGCATGGTAGCAACACAACATGACAACCCAGCATGGTAGCAACACAACATGACAACAACATGGTAGCAACACAACATGACAACCCAGCATGGTAGCAACACAACATGACAACAATGACATCATGGTAGCAAACAGCAGCAACAAATGGTAGCAACACAACATGACAACCCAACATGGTAGCAACACAACATGACAACAACATTGCAACACAACAGACAACAACATGGTAGCAACACAACATGACAACCCAGCATGGTAGCAACACAACATGACAACAACATGGTAGCAACACAACATGCAGTTGCAAAAACAGGGTACAAACATCATTGGGCACAGAAAACAGCACAAAGGGCAAGAAGGTAGAGCAATACATCATGCAAAGCAGCCAAATGGTCAGTAAGAGTGTCCATGATTGAGTGAAGATTGAGAAACCCAACATGACAACCCAGCATGGTAGCTAAACCCCATACCTTTAGTGAAGGGGCCTAAACCCCATACCTTTAGTGAAGGGGCCTAAACCCCATACCTTTAGTGAGGGGCCTAAACCCATACCTTTAGTGAAGAGGCCTAAATCCCAGACCTTTAGTGAAGAGGCCTAAATCCCAGACCTTTAGTGAAGACCTTTAGTGAAGAGGCCTAAACCCCATACCTTTAGTGAAGAGGCCTAAACCCCATACCTTTAGTGAAGAGGCCTAAACCCCATGACCTTTAGTGAAGAGGCCTAAACCCCCTTTAGTGAAGAGGCCTAAACCCCAACATTTAGTGAAGGGGCCTAAACCCCACACCTTTAGTGAAGGGGCCTAAACCCCATACCTTTAGTGAAGAGGCCTAAACCCCATACCTTTAGTGAAGAGGCCTAAACCCCATACCTTTAGTGAAGAGGCCTAAATCCCATACCTTTAGTGAAGAGGCCTAAACCCCATACCTTTAGTGAAGAGGCCTAAGCCCATAGCTTTAGTGAAGAGGCCCAAGTTAAGAGGCTAGAACCATATACCTTTTCAACTCCATTCAAACTACATAGGTTTGCAACCAGGAGTCAGCCACAGAAATGTCACACCCTGATCAGTTTCACCTGTCCTTGTTATTATACCCTACTGTACTGTACAGTTCTCTTCTGTGCTGAGCTGTCCAAACTTGTGAAACATAGATGTCTATGATTGGTTCAGATTTGGTCTGGCCAGGGTTGACTGACCAAATTTCAACGTCCATGGACGTACAGTGTTGGTCGGTGCTCAGTGGGCGAGGATGCTTGTAACAGTAAATGGAAAGAGGGTAGGTGGTAGGTGTCATGGTAGGTGTCAGTAAGAGCTGGGAGAGCTGACATTAACTGGAGGGAGAGAAAACAAACACCATTGTAAATACAACCCATATTTATGCTTATTTATTTTCCCTTTTGTACATCGTTACAACACTGTATACAGTATATACATAATATGACATTTGTAATGTCTTTATTCTTTTGGAACTTATGTGAGTGTAATGTTTACTGTTCATTTTTATTGTTTATTTCACTTTTGTATATTATCTACCTCACTTGCTTTGGCAATGTTAACACGTTTCCCATGTCAATAAAGCCCTTGAATTGAATTGAGAAGAGAGAGAGAGAAGAGGCAGAGAGAGAACAGAGAGAAGAGACAGAGAGAGGACAGAGAGAAGAGAGAGCGAGGTTGTCCTGGGCCCAGTTTCCCAAAAGAATCTGATGGCATCTTAAGGCTATAGTTCTAAGGATGAACCATGGTTCTAATGATGAACTTATAGCCTGAACTTGTGCTTTTGGGAAACAAAAGTTGTCATCTCTCCACAAGAGATTAGGGGAACATGGCTCAGACTGTTTTCACAGTCTTGCTTTGACCACCAGATGACCTGAAGAGAGAAAACAGTTATTAGCTGAACATAACAGAATGCCAGTGGAAGAGAGGACAGTAACAGGAGACACTATGAGCTGAACATAACAGAATGCCAGTGGAAGAGAGGACAGTAACAGAAGACACTATGAGCTGAACATAACAGAATGCCAGTAGAAGGACACTATGAGCTGAACATAACAGATGCCAGTAACAGTAACAGGAGACACTATGAGCTGAACATAACAGAATGCCAGAATGCCAGTGGAGTGGAAGGGAGGACAGTAACAGGAGACACTATGAGCTGAACATAACAGAATGCCAGTGGAAGGGAGGACAGTAACAGGAGACACTATGAGCTGAACATAACAGAATGCCAGTGGAAGGGAGGACAGTAACAGGAGACACTATGAGCTGAACATAACAGAATGCCAGTGGAAGGGAGGACAGTAACAGGAGACACTATGAGCTAAACATAACAGAATGCCAGTGGAAGAGAGGACAGTAACAGGAGACACTATGAGCTGAACATAACAGAATGCCAGTGGAAGAGAGGACAGTAACAGAAGACACTATGAGCTGAACATAACAGAATGCCAGTGGAAGGGAGGACAGTAACAGGAGACACTATGAGCTGAACATAACAGAATGCCAGTGGTAACAGGAGACACTATGAGCTGAACATAACAGATGCCAGTAACAGGAGTAACAGGAGACACTATGAGCTGAACATAACAGAATGCCAGTGGAAGGAGGACAGTAACAGGAGACACTATGAGCTGAACATAACAGAATGCCAGTGGAAGGGAGGACAGTAACAGGAGACACTATGAGCTGAACATAACAGAATGCCAGTGGAAGGGAGGACAGTAACAGGAGACACTATGAGCTGAACATAACAGAATGCCAGTGGAAGGGAGGACAGTAACAGGAGACACTATGAGCTGAACATAACAGAATGCCAGTGGAAGGGAGGAGCAGTAACAGTGGAAGGAGACAGTAATGAGCTGAACATAACAGAATGCCAGTGGAAGGGAGGACAGTAACAGGAGATGAGCACATAACAGAATGCCAGTGGAGGACTGAACATAACAACATAACAGAATGCCAGTGGACAGTAACAAGACACTATGAGCTGAACATAACAGACAGTGGAAGGGAGGACAGTAACAGGAGACACTATGAGCTGAACATAACAGAATGCCAGTGGAAGGGAGGACAGTAACAGGAGACACTATGAGCTGAACATAACAGAATGCCAGTGGAAGGCAGGACAGTAACAGGAGACAGTGGAATGAGCTGAACATAACAGAATGCCAGTGGAAGGGAGGACAGTAACAGGAGTAACACTATGAGCTGAGACACTATGAGCTGAACATAACAGAATGCCAGTGGAAGGGAGGACAGTAACAGGAGACACTATGAGCTGAACATAACAGTATGCCAGTGGAAGGCAGGACAGTAACAGGAGACACTATGAGCTGAACATAACAGTATGCCAGTGGAAGAGAGGACAGTAACAGGAGACACTATGAGCTGAACATAACAGAATGCCAGTGGAAGAGAGGACAGTAACAGGAGACACTATGAGCTGAACATAACAGAATGCCAGTGGAAGGGAGGACAGTAACAGGAGACACTATGAGCTGAACATAACAGAATGCCAGTGGAAGGGAGGACAGTAACAGGAGACACTATGAGCTGAACATAACAGAACAGTGGAAGGAGGACAGTAACAGGAGACACTATGAACATGACACTATAGCTGAACATAACAGAATGCCAGTGGAAGGAGGACAGTAACAGGAGACACTATGAGCTGAACATAACAGAATGCCAGTGGAAGGGAGGACAGTAACAGGAGACACTATGAGCTGAACATAACAGAATGCCAGTGGAAGGGAGGACAGTAGGAGACTATGAGCTGAACATAACAGAATGCCAGTGGAAGGAGGACAGTAACAGGAGACACTATGAGCTGAACATAACAGAATGCCAGTGGAAGGGAGGACAGTAACAGGAGACACTATGAGCTGAACATAACAGAATGCCAGTGGAAGGAGGACAGTAACAGGAGACACTATGAGCTGAACATAACAGAATGCCAGTGGAAGGAGGACAGTAACAGGAGACACTATGAGCTGAACATAACAGAATGCCAGTGGAAGGAGGACAGTAACAGGAGACACTATGAGCTGAACATAACAGAATGCCAGTGGAAGGGAGGACAGTAACAGGAGACACTATGAGCTGAACATAACAGAATGCCAGTGGAAGGGAGGACAGTAACAGGAGACACTATGAGCTGAACATAACAGAATGCCAGTGGAAGGGAGGACAGTAACAGGAGACACTATGAGCTGAACATAACAGTATGCCAGTGGAAGAGAGGACAGTAACAGGAGACACTATGAGCTGAACATAACAGAATGCCAGTGGAAGAGAGGACAGTAACAGGAGACACTATGAGCTGAACATAACAGAATGCCAGTGGAAGGGAGGACAGTAACAGGAGACACTATGAGCTGAACATAACAGAATGCCAGTGGAAGAGAGGACAGTAACAGGAGACACTATGAGCTGAACATAACAGAATGCCAGTGTAACAATTGTCGTTGGGGGGAGAAGAAGAGGACCAAGGTGCAGCGTGGTAAGTATTCATAATAGTTTTAATATAACGAATACTTGAACAAAAAATAACAGGCCAAACTAACAGTTTTATACAACCCATAGTGGGGAAACAGGCTGCCTAAGTGTGGTTCTCAATCAGAGACAACGAATGACAGCTGCCTCTGATTGGGAACCATACCAGGCCAAACACATAGAGATCTAACACACAGAACAAAACATAGAATGCCCACGCCAACTCACGCCCTGATCAAACTAAAAATAGAGACACAAAAAAGGAACTAAGGTCAGGACGTGACAGCCAGTGGTTTGTGACCTCTATGATTTCTCGTTGTAGATAATTAAATTGCTATAATTACATTACTGATTTTGGGGTAACAATTACGTGTTTTAATCATTTTAATAATTCATAAACAAACTTGATTTGAGTAAAAACACTATAACTAATTGGTAGGTCTACCTTCTGTGAACTTTCTTTATCCCCTCCCTCCTCACGAGGGAGAGAAACGGGAAAATATCTTAAATGGTCAATCAGCTGTTGCTACATCCATTTTGTTGGACTTCTAAATGAATGATGTTGTACCTTTTTGATTCTTGAATAAAATAACTTTCAAATACCTCATGATCTTTAGTTCACCTGTCATACCCCATCAGAACACAAAATATAAGATCGTTTTTACTCCAATGTAAACACACACTAAATAAACTGAAAACATAGTTAAGACATAGTTAGGTCTGTCTATGAATTTGAAAGCGATCCCATTTCTCCAGCCCCAGTATTTTACTGAAACCAGGGGAGGGGACTTTGTTATTGTTTCTACTGCTGATTGCTGCTTTAAAGATGTGTGTGGTTTTGGTAAAGGAATTACAAGGCATAAGGCAATGTTTATAGAAGGCAAATCATTTATCCAAAACTAAATCTAAGTGTTTATATTAGTTGGTAGGGGGTCTTCACGTCAACATAATTGTGTTTTGATATATTTAAAATACATTTTAAGACTATTTCCTTCTGGTAAATGTTTTTCAAAGATCCTTTTTCCATCTGTTTGACCAGAAATCAAAGCCTTTGCTTATTCCACATTTTTTGGGATGGAAAATGGTTGAAAAAAATGTAGATTATAACTTAATTTCGATAGACTCTTCGCTTTCATTTGACAACAATTTGACATGCTCCTGAACTTCACGTTGGTGCTCATGGGTCCTTTTCAGATTGAAATGCCCTTTATCTTTCTCTATTGGAATGTTACACTCCAGTCCAGTGTGAGTTTATAAATGGGTTGGATTGATGATTCCAGAGGAGGTTTATGTTTATCAGTAGACTAGGCAACTTCCGGTTGATCCGTTTGCACGCAAAACAATATTCCACAACTTCAACTTCCAAAGGTTTCAAAAGGAAATGACATTCAATTAAACAATAAAACATCAAACAAGCCACGAGGAAGCGGTTAAAAACGACCACCGCCTACAGATCAGCGAAACAGAACCTTCTCTTCAGCCATTGGCCAGCGCCACTTCTTCTTCGTGTGAATTTCCGGCAGACTTGAGGCTTTTTTTTGGTGTATTGCTGCCTTTCCCAATTCAGAATGTTAATAATTCCACATTATTGATTAAATATATTTCAATAAAAAGGGAAATGTGCACGGTAAAAAAAAATAAAAAAATAAAATGTATTTGCACAACCCACTAACCCTGCACCCATAAAACCAAAACACTCCCTCACCGCTCCTACGCCTGGCCACCGGACTGGGAGGACGTGACTTCTTCCAAACACCTCTTTTTAATACAACCTTGTGTTGCTCAACTCAGCGTGAATGTGCCAAGTGAAATTCATGTTTATGTAGAATGCGCAACACATATTAGGAAAAATTCGGTGGTTGTATGCGATCAAGTTTTTAAATTTGAATTATACACTTCAGCACCACAGTTGTACAGGGAAAAACAGGTACAGGTAAAGCCCTTTCAAAATTGACTTAAAAAAAAAAGATTTTTTATTTTTTACAAAGAATCGATTGATGGTGACTCAATGTTGAATCACTAGTGAATCAATGTTGAGTCACGAGTGAATCAATGTTGAGTCACGAGTGAATCAATGTTGAGTCACGAGTGAATCAATGTTGAGTCACGAGTGAATCAATGTTGAGTTGAATCATGTTGAGTGAATCAATGGTGAGTCACTAGTGACTCTCCGCCTCGATGGAAGAGAGAGAGAGAGAGAGAGAGAGAGAGAGAGAGGACGCTGTTGACAGTTCCTCCGCTGTGGATTTACCAGGAGTCATTTCATGCCTATTTTTGTACGATATTTTAGCTCATTTACCATAGTTTGTTTTCAGATCCATTTTTAAGAAAGTTCTCTTCCTGGAGTCTCGCAACATGACACGTCTATGTTGAAGACAGGTAAATGAGCTACTAGTTTCCGTTGGCTATCTAGGTAAGCTAACGTTGGCTAGCTCGCATTTCCAGCCAGGTAGTGAGACGGCTAGCTATAATGAGCTAACTACAGCCTGTATTATCTGTTTTATTTGTTAGCTACCCGGCTGTTAAATTACTATGATCTGATTATGTAGTTAAATAACAATGGTGTATATGACGAGCTGTTCTGTTTTACATATCGTTAGCTATCTCTAACGCCGTTAGCTACGTTTAACTCCCAAGGAAAACCGCAAACTAACCCACATAAAACAAGCCGGTTCGTTTTAAAAAAAAACATAAAACATTAACGTAGCTTGCAAAACAGCTGGCTTGTAAACGTTAGCTAGTGGCTAGTTCGTCTTTCCAACCAAACTGTCGCATCTTTTAGCATGATGATGATGATGATGATGATGGTGGGTGGGAGGGTCGTGGGACATTCTGCACAGGCCAAGCCAGCTACAATATTGCGACAGTGATGCCCTTTACTTTGGTTTTCACCATCACCCCCATGGTCCCCATCCCCTCCAGTGATCTAATCACGTGTGTGTGTGTGTGTGTGTGTGTGTGTGTGTGTGTGTGTGTGTAGCAGCTAATACGGGTATGTTTGTATAAATAAGTTTGTCTTATTAGATAACAAGGAGGCACAATCTTTCGTCAGAAAATGACACAGAAGTCAGATGTCCTGGTGTCTGTTATCCTCAGGTCGAATTTGTCATTGGCATCACAGTGAGCGGTAAATGCTCAGCCAGCACAGCAGTATTTCCGTTTACATAGAGCTGTGATACTACTGAGTCAGGATTTGTGTCCCAAATGGAAAACTATTCCCTATTTAGTGCACAATTTTTTTTAAATTTACCACAGCCTATAGAGCTCTGGACAAAAGTAGTGTACTATATTGGAAATGAGGTACCATTTGGGATGCAAACAAACACTGCTCTGCTGCATACAGTATTTTTGCCATGAGGTGATTGTGTGCACTGGACACGCTTGAGTGGTCATCTGACACACAGAACAATCATTTTATGTTCTCATGGATCACCTGTTTTTTGTTTTCTGGTAGATTTTCCATCTTGACTAATGTTTCCAATGTTTACACTAACAGCAAATTAGGCTAGTAGTTGGATTGACATTAGGCACTGTAGATAAAGTGCATGTACAGTACCTGCAGAAAGTATTCACATCCCTTGACTTTTTCCACATTTTTTGTTGTTACAGTTTGAATTTTAAATGGATTAAATTGAGATTTTGTGGCGCTGGTGGCCTACACAAAATACCCCATAATGTCAGTCGAATTGTTTTTTTTAAAAGCCGAAATGTCTTGAGTCAATGAGTATTTAACCTCTTTGTTATGGTAAGCTTAAATAGTCACAAGTTTCATGGACTCACTCTGTGTGCAATAATAGTGTTTCACATGATTTTTGAATGACTTCCTCATCTCTGTACCCCACACATACAGATAATTGTAAATGTAACAGTACTCTTCTTGCGTTGTGTACAATCAGTCATCGACACGGAACTCCAATATGTAGCATCAGTCATGTAGATGTATTCTGTTAGGAACGGCACAAAATTGCACGTCATGCAATGCACGTCTCACCATCCAACTCTGCACTCACACACTGTACAAAATATATGAACCTCCCCCACCAGACACAGTAAGTTGCTAGCTAGTACTGGCGGGAATTCTCTACAACAAAATGCACAACAAATATTCTCCAAAAACCGCTGCATCTTATGTGTGATGTTCGAATAACATTTACAAACAATTTGATATAAATTGTACATTTAAATCATCACTTGAGAGTTTAAAAATCACTTTTGATGTACAGTGCTTTGCAACCAACAACTTACCGCTGGTTTGGTGCTTGTTCACTGGGACGATTCTAACTGGAACATCCCCCCCTCGTAAGCAAGCTACGCAAACCAGCC
The DNA here is from genome assembly GCF_018296145.1 of Oncorhynchus tshawytscha. Classification (NCBI taxonomy): domain Eukaryota; kingdom Metazoa; phylum Chordata; class Actinopteri; order Salmoniformes; family Salmonidae; genus Oncorhynchus; species Oncorhynchus tshawytscha. The sequence goes on from NW_024609640.1 coordinate 42,060, forward strand.
AATAAGATGCCATGTTGAGTAGGTGAAGGCAAGACAAACTCAAACCAAAAACCCATTGGCTTAACAATAAAGTGGCAAGGGGAATCACCAGTATAAACCTGTTACATAAGGTCCCTCAGTCGATCAGTGAAATTCAATCACAACAACCAGGGAGGTTTTCCAATGCCTCACAAAGAAGGGCACCTGTTGGTTGATGGGTTAAAAAAAGCAGACATTGAATATCCCTTTGAGCATGGTGAAGTTATTAATTACAATTTGGACGGTATATCAAAACACCCAGCCACTACAAAGATACAGGCGTTCTTCCTAACTCAGTTGCCGGGGAGGAAGGAAACCACTCAGGGATTTCACCATGATGCCAATGGTGACTTTAAAACTGTTAAGAGTTTAATGGCTGTGATAGGAGAACAACATTGTATATTAGTTACTCCTTAATACTAATCTAATTGAAAGAGTGAAAAGACTGAAGCCTGTACGGAATGAGATTCTTCCAAAACATGCATCCTGTTTGCAACAAGGCGCTAAAGTAATACTGCAAAAAAGGTGGCAAACCAGTTAACCCTTTTGTATTCAGCACAAAAAGTAATGTTGTGGGCAAATCCAATATCAGATTTGCCACCAATGCTCTTTATAGGACACATCACTGCACTCTATACTCATCTGTAAACTGGTCATCTCTATATACCCGTTGCAAAACCCACTGGTTGATGCTTATTTATAAAACCCTCTTAGGCCTCACTCTCCCCCTATCTGAGATATCTACTGCAGCCCTCATCCTTCACATACAACACCTATTCTGCCAGTCACATTCTGTTTAAGGTCCCCAAAGCACACACATCCCTGGGTCGCTCGTCTTTTCAGTTCGCTGCAGCTAGAGACTGGAACGAGCTGCAGCAAACACTCAAACTGGACAGGTTTATCTCCATCTCTTCATTCAACACTCAATCATGGACACTCTTACTGACAGTTGTGGCTGCTTTGTGTGATGTATTGATGTCTCTACCTTCTTGCCCTTTGCTGTTGTCTGTGCCCAGTAATGCTTTTACCATGTTGTGTTGCTGCCTTGCTATGTTGTCTTAGGTCTCCATGTTGTGTTGCTGCCTTGCTATGTTGTCTTAGGTCTCCATGTTGTGTTGCTGCCTTGCTATGTTGTCTTAGGTCTCCATGTTGTGTTGCTGCCTTGCTATGTTGTCTTAGGTCTCCATGTTGTGTTGCTGCCTTGCTATGTGGTCTTAGGTCTCCATGTTGTGTTGTCTCTCTTGTCGTAATGTGTGGTTTGTCCTATATTTACAGTGGGGAGAACAAGTATTTGATACACTGCCGATTTTTGCAGGTTTTCCTACTTACAAAGCACGTAGAGGTCTGTAATTTTTATCAAAGGTGCACTTCAACTGTGAGAGATGGAATCTAAAACAAAAACATCCCCACAGGAGGCCTTTCGCCTCTTGGTAGGCCGTCATTATAAATAAGAATTTGTTCTTAACTGACTTGCCTAGTTAAATAAAATAAATAAATATGACGTGTTGCTGAGTACCACTTCATATTTTCAAGCATGGTGGTGGGTGCATCATGTTATGGGTGTGCTTGTCATCGGCAAGGACTAGGGAGGTTTTTTAGGATAAAAAAAAAATAGAATAGAGCTAAGCACAGGCAAAATCCTTGAGGAAAACCTGGTTCAGTCTGCTTTCCAAGACACTGAGACAAATTCACCTTTTCAGCAGTACAATAACCTAAAAACAAGGCCAAATCTACACTGGAGTAGTTTACCACAACGACATTGAATGTTCCTGAGTGACCTTATTACAGTTTTGACTTAATCGGCTTGAAAATATATATATCAAGACTTAAATGGCTGTCTAGCAATGTTCAACAACCAACTTGACAGAACTTGAAGAATTAAAAAAAAAAAAATGCTAATATTGTACAATCCAGGTGTGCAAAGCTCTTAGACTTAGACCCAGAAAGACTCACAGCTCTTAGACTTAGACCCAGAAAGACTCACAGCTCTTAGACTTAGACCCAGAAAGAGTCACAGCTCTTACACTTAGACCCAGAAAGACTCACAGCTCTTAGACTTAGACCCAGAAAGACTCACAGCTCTTACACTTAGACCCAGAAAGACTCACAGCTCTTACACTTAGACCCAGAAAGACTCAGCTCTTAGAGACTTACCCAGAAAGACTCACAGCTCTTAGACTTAGACCCAGAAAGACTCACAGCTCTTAGACTTAGACCCAGAAAGACTCACAGCTCTTAGACTTAGACCCAGAAAGACTCACAGCTCTTACACTTAGACCCAGAAAGACTCAGCTCTTAGAGACTTACCCAGAAAGACTCACAGCTCTTAGACTTAGACCCAGAAAGACTCACAGCTCTTAGACTTAGACCCAGAAAGACTCACAGCCTTAGAACTTAGACCCAGAAAGACTCACAGCTCTTACACTTAGACCCAGAAAGACTCACAGCTCTTAGACTTAGACCCAGAAAGACTCACAGCTCTTCTAGACCCAGAAAGACTCACAGCTCTTACACTTAGACCCAGAAAGACTCAGCTCTTAGAGACTTACCCAGAAAGACTCACAGCTCTTAGACTTAGACCCAGAAAGACTCACAGCTCTTACACTTAGACCCAGAAAGAAAGAGACTTAGACCCAGAAAGACTCACAGCTCTTAGACCCAGAGACTTACCCAGAAAGACTCACAGCTCTTAGACTTAGACCCAGAAAGACTCACAGCTCTTAGAGACTTAGACCCAGAAAGACTCACAGCTGTAATCGCTGCCAAAGGTGATTCAAACATGTAATGACTTGGTTGTAAATATGTAAATGTATTATGTAAATGATCAATTAAATGTGCAAAAAAAATTGTAAGAACGTGTTTTTATTTTTGTCATTATGGGATAAATGTAGTGTTATACAGTATTCCATCTCTACTGAAGTGTACACTGAATGTGCCAGTATTTGCTCACAGTCGTACCACTTCTTCTTCTACCCTTTCTGCCCACAGCATGTGGTGACTGTGAGGCCGGGCCCCATCCTGAGTCTGTACGATGAAGAGCCCGGTGCACAGGTCTGTTTGTGTGAATGTGGGTCTTTTCTAGAAGCAGTGAGGATTTCCTACACTGGACAACTTGTTACAGCTGTTGATCAGTCATTGATAATAATCTACCAATTGTTTTCATGTCATTACGATGATAGGACTCCTGAGTGGCGTAGCGGTCTAAGGCAAGACCCATGTGTGTAAAGCAAGATGTATTGGGTACAGCAGGTATGAGTGAATAAGGTGTTGTTGTTCAGGTGCAGGGACGTGGAGAGGCAGGCTGCCTGCCTGCAGACTGAGCAGCCGTGTGTCCCCGTCTCCCAGCACATCCCCAGCGGCATGTGGTTTATCAGGTAGTTAGATTTACATATTTTGTTCCTTTTTTTTTTTTAGCAGATTCTCTTATCCAGAGTGACTTAAGTTTTTCGAACCCACGACCCTGGTCTTGCAAGCCGGTCCCACTGAGCCACATGGGACTCGAACCCACTGACCCTGGTCTTGCAAGCGGCGTGCTCTACCAACTGAGCCACATGGTAAATATAGTTGTCCATAATGCAACGTTTGGGTTGTTAGACCGTGGCGTTAGCGTGCTCTACCAACTGAGCCACATGGTAAACATAGTTGTCCATAATGCAACGTTTGGGTTGCTAGACCGTGGCGTTAGCGTGCTCTACCAACTGAGCCACATGGTAAACATAGTTGTCCATAATGCAACGTTTGGGTTGTTAGACCGTGGCGTTAGCGTGCTCTACCAACTGAGCCACATGGTAAATATAGTTGTCCATAATGCAACGTTTGGGTTGCTAGACCGTGGCGTTAGCGTGCTCTACCAACTGAGCCACATGGTAAACATAGTTGTCCATAATGCAACGTTTGGGTTGCTAGACCGTGGCGTTAGCGTGCTCTACCAACTGAGCCACATGGTAAATATAGTTGTCCATAATGCAACGTTTGGGTTGCTAGACCGTGGCATTAGTGTGCTCTACCAACTGAGCCACATGGTAAATATAGTTGTCCATAATGCAACGTTTGGGTTGCTAGACCGTGGCGTTAGCGTGCTCGTGCTCTACCAACTGAGCCACATGGTAAATATAGTTGTCCATAATGCAACGTTTGGGTTGCTAGACCGTGGCGTTAGCGTGCTCTACCAACTGAGCCACATGGTAAATATAGTTGTCCATAATGCAACGTTTGGGTTGTTAGACCGTGGCGTTAGCGTGCTCTACCAACTGAGCCACATGGTAAACATAGTTGTCCATAATGCAACGTTTGGGTTGCTAGACCGTGGCGTTAGCGTGCTCTACCAACTGAGCCACATGGTAAACATAGTTGTCCATAATGCAACCTTTGGGTTGCTAGACCGTCACATTAGCGCGCGTTGAATGGGTAACTTTCCCAAGTTTTCCAGAAATCCCGGGTTGGAGGATTCCTGGATTTCCTGCTTATTTCAATGTAATTCCAGGAATCTTCCAGAAACCCCTAAACCTAAGTCTTTGTAATGAGAGGTCATGGTAGATCACTGGATTACTGACCTGGATCTTGTCTAAGTGATTATGTATTTGTGTATAGGCCTATATTGTCTGTATTTTCTGATTGTAATGAATGTGAAGTACCTTTTTTGAAGTGCTCCGTGCACAGCACGTCTTACCCAGGCTGTCCATTCTACCTGCCCACCTGGTGATAACCAGCACCAGAATGGAAATGAGTCAGCTGACTTCATAAAAAATTATTCATTATATATATATATATATTTTTTTTTTTGTGTTTTTTTTTTTTTACTCAAATAACTGAGGCAACTTTATGTATTTAAAAAACAAAAATGTGTGTAATAAAAATTTAATCTGTTTATTCAGGGACGCGTGTGGCATCGTGTGCGGGGTTATCACCTGGATGTTGGTGTTCTATGCTGAGTTCGTTGTGCTCTTCGTCATGCTGTTGCCTTCTAAAAACCTGACCTATAGCTTAGTCAATGGGACTGTGTTCAACACTCTGGCCTTCCTGGCTCTCGCCTCTCACTTCAGGGCCATGTGCACGGACCCTGTGAGTTGTTCTGACTGTACACTTTACACTGGGCTGACTGTACACTTTACACTGGGCTGACTGTACACTATACACTGGGCTGACTGTACACTATACATTGGGCTGACTGTACACTTTACATTGGGCTGACTGCACACTTTACACTGGGCTGACTGTACACTTTACACTGGGCTGACTGTACACTATACACTGGGCTGACTGTACACTATACACTGGGCTGACTGTACACTTTACACTGGGCTGACTGTACACTATACACTGGGCTGACTGTACACTATACACTGGGCTGACTGTACACTTTACATTGGGCTGACTGCACACTTTACACTGGTCTGACTGTACACTTTACACTGGGCTGACTGTACACTATACACTGGGCTGACTGTACACTATACATTGGGCTGACTGTACACTTTACATTGGGCTGACTGCACACTTTACACTGGTCTGACTGTACACTATACACTGGTCTGACTGTACACTATACACTGGTCTGACTGTACACTTTACACTGGTCTGACTGTACACTTTACACTGGGCTGACTGTACACTTTACACTGGGCTGACTGTACACTTTACACTGGGCTGACTGTACACTATACACTGGGCTGACTGTACACTTTACACTGGGCTGACTGTACACTTTACACTGGGCTGACTGTACACTTTACACTGGGCTGACTGTACACTTTACACTTTACACTGGGCTGACTACACTATACACTTACACTTTACACTGGGCTGACTGTACACTTTACACTGGGCTGACTGTACACTTTACACTGGGCTGACTGTACACTTTACACTATACACACTTTACACTGGGCTGACTGTACACTATACACTATACACTGGGCTGACTTTACACTATACACTGGGTTGACTTTACACTATACACTGGGCTGACTGTACACTTTACACTATACACTGGGCTGACTGTACACTTTACACTGGGCTGACTGTACACTTTACACTTTACACTGCGCTGACTGTACACTATACACTGGGCTGACTGTACACTTTACACTGGGCTGACTGTACACTTTACACTGGGCTGACTGTACACTTTACACTGGGCTGACTGTACACTTTACACGCGACACTGGGCTGACTGTACACTTTACACTGGGCTGACTGTACACTTTACACTTTACACTGGGCTGACTGTACACTATACACTGGGGCTGACTCCACTTTACACTGGGCTGACTTTACACTTTACACTGGGCTGACTGTACACTTTCCACGGGCTGACTACACTTTACACTGGGCTGACTGTACACTTTACACGCGACACTGGGCTGACTGTACACTTTACACTGGGCTGACTGTACACTATACACTGGGCTGACTACACTTTACACGCGACACTGCGCTGACTGTACACTTTACACTGGGCTGACTACACTTTACACGCGACACTGCGCTGACTGTACACTTTACACGTGACACTGGGCTGACTGTACACTTTACACGGGCTGACTACACTTTACACGCGACACTGCGCTGACTGTACACTTTACACGCGACACTGGGCTGACTTTACACTTTACACGCGACACTGGGCTGACTTTACACTTTACACGCAACACTGGGCTGACTTTACACTTTACACGCGACACTGGGCTGACTTTACACTTTACACGCAACACTGGGCTGACTTTACACTTTACACGCGACACTGGGCTGACTTTACACTTTACACGCAACACTGGGCTGACTTTACACTTTACACGCAACACTGGGCTGACTTTACACTTTACACGCGACACTGGGGCTGACTGACTTACACTTTACACGCAACACTGGGCTGACTGTACACTTGACATGCTGGTGTTGTCTGGGTTGTGTTCATTTGGGCACAACACCGTACGTAGAAAACGTTTTGAAACAGTTTAAAGGAAAAGAGGAGTTTTGTTGTTGTTGGGATACGTTCAGGTAGTGGCGGCCTCTTTATTAGTTTCAAAACGTTTTCCTCCTGTTTTGTGCCTAACTGAACACGACCGTACTCACACATACAGTGGGGAGAACAAGTATTTGATACACTGCCGATGTTGCAGGTTTTCCTACTTACAAAGCATGTAGAGGGCTGTAATTTTTATCATAGGTACACTTCAACTGTGAGAGACGGAATCTGAAACAACAAAAAAAAACAAAATCACATTGTATGATTTTTAAGTAATTAATTAGCATTTTATTGCATGACATATTTGATCAGCTACCAACCAGTAAGAATTCCGGCTCTCACAGACCTGATAGTTTTTCTTTAAGAAGCCCTCCTGTTCTCCACTCATTACCTCTATTAACTGCACCTGTTTGAACTTGTTACCTGTATCTCGTTGTTATTGTCAGTTGTACTAGTACTGTTAAATGCCTTTTCTTGCTGGCTCTTTCCCAACAATGCAGTAGTACTAGAAAACAAACAAAAAAAATCACGAGAAATAAAAATGACAAGAACTTGAGAGAGTAAGTTAGCTACATACAGGGTCCGTTCCAGGGCCTGTTGCTGGAAAAACGTATGTGTTATGACTTTACACCCTGCTATAATGTGGATACAGAGTTACCTGTCTAACAGAACACAGAGGGTGTTCTTTAATGGAAGCCTCTCCAACATTAATCCAGAGAGAAGCAGGAATTCCCCAGGGCAGCTGTCTAGGACCCTTACTTTTTTCAATCTTTACTAACGACATGCTTTGAGTAGAGCCAGTGTGTCGATGTATGCGGATGACTATACACGTCAGCTACTACAGAAACTGAAATGACTGCAACACTTAAAGAGCTGCAGTTAGTTTCAGAATGGGTGGCAAGGAATGAGTTAGTCCTAAATATTTCAAAAAACTTGAAGCATTGTATTTGGGACAAATAATTCACTAAAGCTTGTGCTCCTGAAGTTTCAGAAAAGCCCAGAAAATTGCGGTTACGAGAGTCTTGTTGATAGAAAATCCACAATTAGAGGTCAGAGGTTGCTAGTTTTCTATTCTCTTTAATCTCGCGAGTGCTCCCTTCTCCTGCCTCTTGCTTGCGTTTTCTCTTGGATAGACTAAAAATTGGGTCGCAATTACACAAATATCCCAGGGCAGATGTGTCAATGTTGAAGCTGGAATTGAGGTCATTAACTGCCGATCTGATGTTCAAAAGGTCTTGTCGATCATAAGTTTAAAAAATGGCAAAGTTGGGTCAGAGCTCGCAAGACTGCAGCCAATACAGTAATGCACCATTAATGCACCAACTTAAAGCACATCAATATTCTATAACACTGCCTGACCACTGCAACAGTAGACCCCATTTCACCAACAGGTGAATCATGATAAGTCATCCAGTCAACTCACTGCTCTGTCTGTCCTATAGGGAGCTGTGCCAACAGGAAACGCCACTAAAGAGTACATCGAGAGTCTTCAGCTGAAGCCGGGACAGGTGGTGTACAAGTGTCCCAAGTGCTGCAGCATCAAGCCTGCACATCACTGTAGGTAGGATGCACATCACTGTAGGTAGGATGACTCGGCACATCACATACATATCTTTGAATGGTAGGACTGTCCCAGAGAACAGAGGACACTGCAGGTAGAGTAACCCTGACTGACACTGTCCCAGAGGACACTGCAGGTAGAGTAACCCTGACTGACACTGTCCCAGAGGACACTGCAGGTAGAGTAACCCTGACTGACACTGTCCCAGAGGACACTGCAGGTAGAGTAACCCTGACTGACACTGTCCCAGAGGACACTGCAGGTAGAGTAACCCTGACTGACACTGTCCCAGAGGACACTGCAGGTAGAGTAACCCTGACTGACCCTGTCCCAGAGAACAGAAGACACTGCAGGTAGGGGAACCCTGACTCAAAGTCCCAGTTGATCAGACGGGTGGGACTCCTCCCTCCGTACAGTATAGTAGGTCTGCTGTGACTTTAGGACCAACGGCCAGCTGAGGCAGACTGTCTGCTGTGACTTTAGGACTGAGGCAGACTGTCTGCTGTGACTTTAGGTCAGCTGAGGCAGACTGTCTGCTGGACACTGTGACTTCAGGACATCTTGCTGACATACAGGGATTGTTTAGTTGTTGTTCACTAGTTCTCTCTCTCTCAATGGGTTTTTCCCTCCATACTATTGTGTGTGTAATTAGTCTCTCTCTCTCAATGGGTAATTTTTCCTCTCTATACTAGTAGTGTGTGTAATTAGTTCTCTCTCTCTATACTCCCTCTATACTAGTGTGTGTAATTAGTTCTCTCTCTCTCCTCTATACTAGTGTGTGTAATTAGTTCTCTCTCTCTCTCTATACTAGTGTGTGTAATTAGTTCTCTCTCTCCCTCTATACTAGTGTCTCTCTCTCCCTCTATACTGTGTAATTAGTTCTCTCTCTCCCTCTATACTAGTGTGTGTAATTAGTTCTCTCTCTCTCCCTCTATACTAGTGTGTGTAATTAGTCCTCTATCTCTCTCTCCCTCTATACTAGTGTGTGTAATTAGTTTCTCTCTCTCCCTCTATACTAGTGTGTGTAATTAGTTCTCTCTCTCTCTCCCTCTATACTAGTGTGTGTAATTAGTTCTCTCTCTCTCTCCCTCTATACTAGTGTGTGTAATTAGTTCTCTCTCTCTCTATACTAGTGTGTGTAATTAGTTCTCTCTCTCCCTCTATACTAGTGTGTGTAATTAGTTCTCTCCCTCTATACTAGTGTGTGTAATTAGTTCTCTCCCTCTATACTAGTGTGTGTAATTAGTTCTCTCTCTATACTAGTGTGTGTAATTAGTTCTCTCTCTCCCTCTATACTAGTGTGTGTAATTAGTAATTAGTTCTCTCTCCCTCTATACTAGTGTGTGTAATTAGTTCTCTCTCCCTCTATACTAGTGTGTGTAATTAGTTCTCTCTCTCCCTCTATACTAGTGTGTGTAATTAGTTCTCTCTCTCCCTCTATACTAGTGTGTGTAATTAGTTCTCTCTCTCTCCCTCTATACTAGTGTGTGTAATTAGTTCTCTCTCTCTCCCTCTATACTAGTGTGTGTAATTAGTCTCTCTCTCCTCTATACTAGTGTGTGTAATTAGTTCTCTCTCCCTCTATACTAGTGTGTGTAATTAGTTCTCTCTCTCTCTCCTCTATACTAGTGTGTGTAATTAGTTCTCTCTCTCCCTCTATACTAGTGTGTGTAATTAGTTCTCTCTCTCCCTCTATACTAGTGTGTGTAATTAGTTCTCTCTCTCCCTCTATACTAGTGTGTGTAATTAGTTCTCTCTCTCCCTCTATACTAGTGTGTGTAATTAGTCTCTCTCTCCCTCTATACTAGTGTGTGTAATTAGTTCTCTCTCTCTCCCTCTATACTAGTGTGTGTACTATTAGTTCTCTCTCTCCCTCTATACTAGTGTGTAGTTTCTCTCTCTCCCTCTATACTAATTAGTTCTCTCTCTCCCTCTATACTAGTGTGTGTAATTAGTTCTCTCTCTCCCTCTATACTAGTGTGTGTAATTAGTTCTCTCTCTCTCTCCTCTATACTAGTGTGTTCTCTCTCTCTCTATACTAGTGTGTGTAATTAGTAATTAGTTCTCTCTCTCCCTCTATACTAGTGTGTGTAATTAGTTCTCTCTCTCCCTCTATACTAGTGTGTGTAATTAGTTCTCTCCCTCTATACTAGTGTGTGTAATTAGTTCTCTCTCTCCCTCTATACTAGTGTGTGTAATTAGTTCTCTCTCTCTCTCCCTCTATACTAGTGTGTGTAATTAGTTCTCTCTCTCTCTCCCTCTATACTAGTGTGTGTAATTAGTTCTCTCTCTCTCCCTCTATACTAGTGTGTATAATTAGTTCTCTCCCTCTATACTAGTGTGTGTAATTAGTTCTCTCTCTCCCTCTATACTAGTGTGTGTAATTAGTTCTCTCTCTCTCTCCTCTATACTAGTGTGTAATTAGTTCTCTCTCTCTCTAATTACTAGTGTAATTAGTTCTCTCTCCCTCTATACTAGTGTGTGTAATTAGTTCTCTCTCTCCCTCTATACTAGTGTGTGTAATTAGTTCTCTCTCTCTCCTCTATACTAGTGTGTGTAATTAGTTCTCTCTCTCCCTCTATTAGTTCTCTCTCCCTCTATACTAGTGTGTGTAATTAGTTCTCTCTCTCTCTATACTAGTGTGTGTAATTAGTTCTCTCTCCCTCTATACTAGTGTGTGTAATTAGTTCTCTCTCTCTCTCTATACTAGTGTGTGTAATTAGTTCTCTCTCTCTCTATACTAGTGTGTGTAATTAGTTCTCTCTCCCTCTATACTAGTGTGTGTAATTAGTTCTCTCTCTCTCTCTATACTAGTGTGTGTAATTAGTTCTCTCTCTCTCCCTCTATACTAGTGTGTGTGTGTAATTAGTTCTCTCTCTCTCCCTCTATACTAGTGTGTGTAATTAGTTTCTCTCTCTCCCTCTATACTAGTGTGTGTAATTAGTTCTCTCTCTCCCTCTATACTAGTGTGTGTAATTAGTTCTCTCTCTCCCTCTATACTAGTGTGTGTAATTAGTTCTCTCTCCCTCTATACTAGTGTGTGTAATTAGTTCTCTCTCTCCCTCTATACTCTCTCTCCTCTATACTAGTGTGTGTAATTAGTTCTCTCTCTCTCTCCCTCTATACTAGTGTGTGTAATTAGTTCTCTCTCTCTACCCTCTATACTAGTGTGTGTAATTAGTTCTCTCTCTCTCTCTATACTAGTGTGTGTAATTAGTCTCTTCTCTCTCTCCCTCTATACTAGTGTGTGTAATTAGTTCTCTCTCTCTCCTCTATACTAGTGTGTGTAATTAGTTCTCTCTCTCTCTCTATCCCTCTATACTAGTGTGTGTAATTAGTTCTCTCTCTCTCCCTCTATACTAGTGTGTGTAATTAGTTCTCTACTCTCTCTCTCTCTATACTAGTGTGTGTAATTAGTTCTCTCTCTCCCTCTATACTAGTGTGTGTAATTAGTTCTCTCTCTCCCTCTATACTAGTGTGTGTAATTAGTTCTCTCTCTCTCCCTCTATACTAGTGTGTGTAATTAGTTCTCTCTCTCTCTCTCTCTCCTCTATACTAGTGTGTGTAATTAGTTCTCTCTCTCCCTCTATACTAGTGTGTGTAATTAGTTCTCTCTCTCCCTCTATACTAGTGTGTGTAATTAGTTCTATACTAGTGTGTGTAATTAGTTCTCTCTCCCTCTATACTAGTGTGTGTAATTAGTTCTCTCTCTCTCCCTCTATACTAGTGTGTGTAATTAGTTCTCTCTCTCCTCTATACTAGTGTGTGTAATTAGTTCTCTCTCTCCCTCTATACTAGTGTGTGTAATTAGTTCTCTCTCTCCCTCTATACTAGTGTGTGTAATTAGTTCTCTCTCTCTCCCTCTATACTAGTGTGTGTAATTCCTCTCTCTCTCTCTCCTCTATACTAGTGTGTGTAATTAGTTCTCTCTCTCCCTCTATACTAGTGTGTGTAATTAGTTCTCTCTCTCCCTCTATACTAGTGTGTGTAATTAGTCCCTCTCTCTCTCTCCTCTATACTAGTGTGTGTATATAGTAGTGTAATTAGTTCTCTCTCTCCCTCTATACTAGTGTGTAATTCTCTCTCTCCCTCTATACTAGTGTGTGTAATTAGTCTCTCTCTCCCTCTATACTAGTGTGTGTAATTAGTTCTCTCTCTCCCTCTATACTAGTGTGTGTAATTAGTTCTCTCTCTCCCTCTATACTAGTGTGTGTAATTAGTTCTCTCTCTCCCTCTATACTAGTGTGTGTAATTAGTTCTCTCTCTCTCCCTCTATACTAGTGTGTGTAATTAGTTCTCTCTCTCCCTCTATACTAGTGTGTGTAATTAGTCTCTCTCTCTCTCCCTCTATACTAGTGTGTGTAATTAGTTCTCTCTCTCCTCTATACTAGTGTGTGTAATTAGTTCTCTCTCTCCCTCTATACTAGTGTGTGTAATTAGTTCTCTCTCTCCCTCTATACTAGTGTGTGTAATTAGTTCTCTCTCTCTCCCTCTATACTAGTGTGTGTAATTAGTTCTCTCTCTCTCCCTCTATACTAGTGTGTGTAATTAGTTCTCTCTCTCTCTATACTCTCTCTCCCTCTATACTAGTGTGTGTAATTCTCTCTCTCTCCCTCTATACTAGTGTGTGTAATTCTCTCCCTCTATACTAGTGTGTGTAATTAGTTCTCTCTCTCCCTCTATACTAGTGTGTGTAATTAGTTCTCTCTCCCTCTATACTAGTGTGTGTAATTAGTTCTCTCTCTCTCTCTATACTAGTGTGTGTAATTAGTTCTCTCTCTCTCCTCTATACTAGTGTGTGTAATTAGTTCTCTCTCTCTCCCTCTATACTAGTGTGTGTAATTAGTTCTCTCTCTCCCTCTATACTAGTGTGTGTAATTAGTTCTCTCTCTCTCTCTATACTAGTGTGTGTAATTAGTTCTCTCTCTCTCTCTATACTAGTGTGTGTAATTAGTAATTAGTTCTCTCTCTCTATACTAGTGTGTGTAATTAGTTCTCTCCTCTATACTAGTGTGTGTAATTAGTTCTCTCTCTCTCCCTCTATACTAGTGTGTGTAATTAGTTCTCTCTCTCTCCTCTATACTAGTGTGTGTAATTAGTTCTCTCTCTCCTCTATACTAGTGTGTGTAATTCTATACTAGTGTGTGTAATTAGTTCTCTCTCTCCCTCTATACTAGTGTGTGTAATTAGTTCTTCTCTCCTCTATACTAGTGTGTGTAATTAGTCTCTCTCTCTCCTCTATACTAGTGTGTGTAATTAGTTCTCTCTCTCCCTCTATACTCTCTCCTCTATACTAGTGTGTGTAATTAGTTCTCTCTATACTAGTGTCTCTCTCTCCCTCTATACTAGTGTGTGTAATTAGTTCTCTCTCTCCTCTATACTAGTGTGTGTAATTAGTTCTCTCTCTCTATACTAGTGTGTGTAATTAGTTCTCTCTCTCCTCTATACTAGTGTGTGTAATTAGTTCTCTCTCTCCCTCTATACTAGTGTGTGTAATTAGTTCTCTCTCTCCCTCTATACTAGTGTGTGTAATTAGTTCTCTCTCTCTCCCTGTAATTATACTAGTGTGTGTAATTAGTAATTAGTTCTCTCTCTCCCTCTATACTAGTGTGTGTAATTAGTTCTCTCTCTACTAGTGTGTGTAATTAGTTCTCTCCTCTATACTAGTGTGTGTAATTAGTTCTCTCTCTCTCCCTCTATACTAGTGTGTGTAATTAGTTCTCTCTCTCTCCCTCTATACTAGTGTGTGTAATTAGTTCTCTCTCCCTCTATACTAGTGTGTGTAATTAGTTCTCTCTCTCCCTCTATACTAGTGTGTGTAATTAGTTCTCTCTCCCTCTATACTAGTGTGTGTATACTAGTGTGTAATTAGTTCTCTCTCTCCCTCTATACTAGTGTGTGTAATTAGTTCTCTCTCTATACTCTCCCTCTATACTAGTGTGTGTAATTAGTTCTCTCCCTCTATACTGTGTGTAATTAGTTCTCTCTCTCCCTCTATACTAGTGTGTGTAATTAGTCTCTCTCTCTCCCTCTATACTAGTGTGTGTAATTAGTTCTCTCTCTCCCTCTATACTAGTGTGTGTAATTAGTTCTCTCTCTCTCTCCCTCTATACTAGTGTGTGTAATTAGTTCTCTCTCTCTCCCTCTATACTGGTGTGTGTAATTAGTTCTCTCTCCCTCTATACTAGTGTGTGTAATTAGTTCTCTCTCCCTCTATACTAGTGTGTGTAATTAGTTCTCTCTCTCCCTCTATACTAGTGTGTGTAATTAGTTCTCTCTCTCCCTCTATACTAGTGTGTGTAATTAGTTCTCTCTCTCCCTCTATACTAGTGTGTGTAATTAGTTCTCTCTCTCTCCCTCTATACTAGTGTGTGTAATTAGTTCTCTCTCTCCCTCTATACTAGTGTGTGTAATTAGTTCTCTCTCTCTCTCCCTCTATACTAGTGTGTGTAATTAGTTCTCTCTCTCCCTCTATACTAGTGTGTGTAATTAGTTCTCTCTCTCTCCCTCTATACTAGTGTGTGTAATTAGTTCTCTCTCTCCCTCTATACTAGTGTGTGTAATTAGTTCTCTCTCTCCCTCTATACTAGTGTGTGTAATTAGTTCTCTCTCTCCCTCTATACTAGTGTGTGTAATTAGTCTATCTCTCTCTCCCTCTATACTAGTGTGTGTAATTAGTCTCTCTCTCCCTCTATACTAGTGTGTGTAATTAGTTCTCTCTCTCCCTCTATACTAGTGTGTGTAATTAGTTCTACTCTCTCTCCCTCTATACTAGTGTGTGTAATTAGTTCTCTCTCCCTCTATCTCTCTCTCCCTCTATACTAGTGTGTGTAATTAGTTCTCTCTCTCCCTCTATACTAGTGTGTGTAATTAGTTCTCTCTCTCCCTCTATACTAGTGTGTGTAATTAGTTCTCTCTCTCTCCCTCTATACTAGTGTGTGTAATTAGTTCTACTCTCTCTCCCTCTATACTAGTGTGTGTAATTAGTTCTCTCTCTCCCTCTATACTAGTGTGTGTAATTAGTTCTTCTCTCTCTCTCCCTCTATACTAGTGTGTGTAATTAGTTCTCTCTCTCTCCCTCTATACTAGTGTGTGTAATTAGTTCTCTCTCTCCCTCTATACTAGTGTGTGTAATTAGTTCTCTCTCTCTCCCTATACTAGTGTGTGTAATTAGTTCTCTCTCTCTCTCTCTATACTAGTGTGTGTAATTAGTTCTCTCTCTCCCTCTATACTAGTGTGTGTAATTAGTCTCTACTCTCTCCCTCTATACTAGTGTGTGTAATTAGTTCTCTCTCTCCCTCTATACTAGTGTGTGTAATTAGTTCTCTCTCCCTCTATACTAGTGTGTGTAATTAGTTCTCTCTCTCTCCCTCTATACTAGTGTGTGTAATTAGTTCTCTCTCTCCTCTATACTATTAGTGTGTGTAATTAGTTCTCTCTCCCTCTATACTAGTGTGTGTAATTAGTTCTCTCTCTCCCTCTATACTAGTGTGTGTAATTAGTTCTCTCTCTCTCCTCTATACTAGTGTGTGTAATTAGTCTCTCTCTCTCTCCTCTATACTAGTGTGTGTAATTAGTTCTCTCTCCTCTATACTAGTGTGTGTAATTAGTTCTCTCTCTCCCTCTATACTAGTGTGTGTAATTAGTTCTCTCTCTATACTAGTGTGTGTAATTAGTTCTCTCTCTCCCTCTATACTAGTGTGTGTAATTAGTTCTCTCTCCCTCTATACTAGTGTGTGTAATTAGTTCTCTCTCTCCCTCTATACTAGTGTGTGTAATTAGTTCTCTCTCTCCCTCTATACTAGTGTGTGTAATTAGTTCTCTCTCTCCCTCTATACTAGTGTGTGTAATTAGTTCTCTCTCTCCCTCTATACTAGTGTGTGTAATTAGTTCTCTCTCTCTCCCTCTATACTAGTGTGTGTAATTAGTTCTCTCTCTCCCTCTATACTAGTGTGTGTAATTAGTTCTCTCTCTCTCTATACTAGTGTGTGTAATTAGTTCTCTCTCTCCCTCTATACTAGTGTGTGTAATTAGTTCTCTCTCTCTCTATACTAGTGTGTGTAATTAGTTCTCTCTCTCTCTATATACTAGTGTGTGTAATTAGTTCTCTCTCTCCCTCTATACTAGTGTGTGTAATTAGTTCTCTCTCTCCCTCTATACTAGTGTGTGTAATTAGTTCTCTCTCTCTCCCTCTATACTAGTGTGTGTAAGCGCTGCATAAGGAAGATGGACCACCACTGTCCCTGGGTTAACAACTGTGTGGGAGAGAACAACCAGAAGTTCTTTGTGCTCTTCACAGTACGTACCAGTCTATCCTTTACATACTGGAACGTTCCATACTGTAGACCCCATTACACCTTCAGCCTGCTGCAATAACACAGACCAGTAGCCAACTCACACTACCTATTGGAAAGTTAGGAATTAAGATGTTTTTAAGTTGTCAAATGCACTGAAAATGACTTTGTTCAATACCCACCCATCTCATGGAGAAACTGTTCCACACCCACCCATCTCATGGAGAAACTGTTCCATACCCACCCATCTCATGGAAACTGTTCCATACCCACCCATCTCATGGGGAAACTGTTCCATACCCACCCATCTCATGGGAAAACTGTTCCATATCCACCCATCTCATGGGGAAACTGTTCCATATCCACCCATCTCATGGGGAAACTGTTCCATATCCACCCATCTCATGGGGAAACTGTTCCATACCCACCCATCTCATGGGAAACTGTTCCATATCCACCATCCATGGAGAAACTGTTCCATATCCACTGTTCCATCTCCCTCATGGGGAAACTGTTCCATATCTCATGGGGAAACTGTTCCATATCCACCCATCTCATGGAGAAACTGTTCCATATCCACCCATCTCATGGGGAAACTGTTCCATATCCACCCATCTCATGGGGAAACTGTTCCATATCCACCCATCTCATGGGGAAACTGTTCCATATCCACCCATCTCATGGAGAAACTGTTCCATATCCACCCATCTCATGGAGAAACTGTTCCAGAGCGCCCATCTCATGGGAAACTGTTCCGTAGTACCCGGTCTTACCATGAGTCTGTGTGTTCCAGATGTACATTGCACTCATCTCCCTCCACTCTCTGGTGATGGTGGTCTTCCACTTCCTGTACTGCTTCGAAGATGATTGGACAAGTAAGTGCTTTTGACCTTTTTTTCATTTTTTTTATCTGGCTTCTCATTGGTTTGATGTAGATCTCATGATAACAATGATCTTTCAATCAGCTCCTGTCAACCATAACAATGGTCTCTGGTTGTGTTCTTAACTTCTTATAGTGATCCCTTCCCGTTCGTTAACGGGATTGATTTGATAACATCTAGTGAAATTGCGGTGCGCCACATTCAAAAACAGAAATACTCATAATAAGAATTCATAAAACATACAAGTGTTATACATCAAAATAAAGCTGAACTTCTTGTTAATCCAGCCACCGTGTCAGATTTCAAAAAGGCTTTACGGCGAAAGCAAACCGTGCGATTATCTGAGGACAGCGCTCCGCATACAATCACATAAATCAGATTTCAACCAGGCAGGTGTGCGCCAAAAGGCAGAAATAGCGATATAATTAATGCCTTACCTTTTGAAGATCTTCTTCTGTTGGCACTCCAAAATGTCCCAGAAACATCACAAATGGTATTTTTGTTCAATAATGTCATTCTTTATGTCCCAAAAATGTGAATTTATTTGTCACGTTTGATTCAGAAATACACCGGTTCCAACTCGCCCAACATGACTACAAAGTATCTAAGTTACCTGTAAACTTGGTCCAAACATTTCAAACAACGTTCCTAATCCAACCTTAGTTATCCTAAAACGTAAATAATCGATCAAATTTAAGACGGAATATACCGTGTTCCAGTTCACGCGCACCAAAGAGAAGAGTCTACTTGGCTTGACACTCACAAAGAACAGCCCTACTTCCTAATTTCTCAAAAGAAAAACATCAACCAATTTCTAAAGACTGTTGACATCTAGTGGAAGTCATAGGAACTGCAGCCCGGTTCCTATTAAATCGGCCTTCCCATAGAAAACCAATTGAAAACACATTGAGCTCAATTTTTTTTTTTTTCCTGGATGGATTGTCCTCGGGATTTCACCTGCCAAATCAGTTCTGTTATACTCAGACATTATTTTAACAGTTTTAGAAACTTTAGAGTGTTTTCTATCCAAATCTACCAATTATATGCATATCCTAGCTTCTGGGCCTGAGTAGCAGGCAGTTTACTTTGGGCACGCTTTTCATCCGGATGTGAAAATAGTGCCCCCTATCCCTAAGAAGTTATTAAGTATTTCAGATGAGGCCATACCCACCCATCTCATGGGAAACTGTTCCATATCCACTCATCTCATGGGGAAACTGCTCTGTTGGGCACTGAGCCGTGCGCGGTCGCTCTGTTGGGCACTGAGCCGTGCAAGGCCGCTCTGTGAAGGTATCCTTATTCCCAGATGCTCAGAGAATATGGAGTCGCCTTGTTTCCACATAGTGTATAGCTCTGCAGTGCTACAGTATGTTGCTCAGTTAGTGTACGACTGTCTGTGTGTCTGATATAAACTCTGCATATTGTTCCATTTGAAAAGCTCCAAAAGTTTATTGGCACATTGACCCATGTCGCGTGCCGTAGTTTTTAAAAACTGAATCCCGATGTCTTTATTCACCTTTGCCATCGTCCCAGTCATCTATCTGATAAGACTGTGATGTACAACATTTTTTAAATTGAATTTGACCTTTATTTTACTAGGCAAGTCAGTTAAGAACAAATTCTTATTTTACAATGATGGCCTAGGACCAGCGGGTTAACTGCCTTGTTCAGGGGCAGAACGACAGATTTTGTACCTTGTCAGCTCGGGGATTCGAACTTGCAACCTTTCAGTTACTAGTCCAACGCTCTAACCACTAGGCTACCCTGCCGCCCCAAGCATCCAGCTGCTTAGACCACATCAACCCCTTCTAGAAATATTGCCTCCACTGTGGTGTGAGTGTAAACGTGTCTCCCCCCCCCCCTTCCTGAACTCCAACTCCCAGAGTGCAGTTCCTTCTCACCTCCTGCGACCGTCATCCTCCTCATCCTCCTGTGCTTTGAGGCCCTCCTCTTCCTCATCTTCACCTCTGTGATGTTCGGGACTCAGGTCCATTCCATCTGTACAGACGAGACGGTACGTAAGACCAAACGTGTTCCTCTCTTCCTCCCCTTCACCACCTCCTCTTCATCAGACCTGGATTAAATACATCATGTTGTGTCAAAATGCTTTAGGTGTGCTTTATATAGCTTGACTGATGTGCAGGGTGGAGTTTGCACTTTTGGGACTATTCCATTTGGTGTTTCAGCTAGGCCTATTCCATTTGTACGGGCAAATTTCATCAAGTGCACCTCCCAAGTATTTGACCTAATGTATTTAAGCCAAGTCTGCTCCCCAACTGCTGTTGCTTTGGTGCTTATCTACTGTATGTATGACCTATGAACCTTAACCTCTCTACAGCAGCTTACCCGTACAGAGGTGGAAATTTTCACTTAATGTCCTGAAAATTGGACTTAAGTGGAAGTTAGTGTCTATAAGAGTGTATAGAGAAGGCTCTGCTTCGTAGTCGGATCATCTCTTGAGTGGGATTTATGAGTCCAGTCTTGTTTCTACAGTAACAGACATTTTCTTATATAAAGGAAATATTCAACTTGAAACAGCTCAAGACTTGCTGATATTCTGTTGAGATTACTGTCAGCCAGTAGGAAGAAACATGTATCTGTGTGAGAGGATCAGTTTCCTCTCTTGAACCGTCATAAACCATGTAGTTAGTAGACTGTAGACCTCTCTGTGTGTTCTATGGTAGACTGTAGACCTCTCTGTGTGTTCTATAGTAGACTGTAGACCCTTCTGTGTGTTCTATAGTAGACCTCTCTGTGTGTTCTATAGTAGACTGTAGACCCTTCTGTGTGTTCTATAGTAGACCTCTCTGTGTGTTCTATAGTAGACTGTAGACCTCTGTGTGTTCTATAGTAGACCTCTCTGTGTGTTCTATAGTAGACTGTAGACCTCTCTGTGTGTTCTATAGTAGACTGTAGACCTCTCTGTGTGTTCTACTGTAGACCTCTCTGTGTGTTCTATAGTAGACCTCTCTGTGTGTTCTATGGTAGACTGTAGACCCTCTGTGTGTTCTATGTAGACCCCTCTGTGTGTTCTATAGTAGACTGTAGACCCCTCTGTGTGTTCTATAGTAGACTGTAGACCTCTCTGTGTGTTCTATGGTAGACTGTAGACCTCTCTGTGTGTTCTATGGTAGACTGTAGACCTCTCTGTGTGTTCTATGGTAGACTGTAGACCTCTCTGTGTGTTCTATGGTAGACTGTAGACCTCTCTGTGTGTTCTATGGTAGACTGTAGACCTCTCTGTGTGTTCTATGGTAGACTGTAGACCTCTCTGTGTGTTCTATGGTAGACTGTAGACCTCTCTGTGTGTTCTATAGTAGACTGTAGACCCCTCTGTGTGTTCTATGGTAGACTGTAGACCTCTCTGTGTGTTCTATGGTAGACTGTAGACCTCTCTGTGTGTTCTATGGTAGACTGTAGACCCCTCTGTGTGTTCTATGGTAGACTGTAGTCCCCTCTGTGTGTTCTATGGTAGACTGTAGACCATTTAGTGATTTACAACTCTAACTAAACTAACTCTGCTTTCTTGCTCTAACGTATTTTTTGTCTGCAACTTCAGGCCTGGTGGGCGTAGTCGGGGGCCTGGTGGGCGTAGTCGGGGGCCTGGTGGGCGTAGTCTGGGGGCCTGGTGGGCGTAGTCTATGGGGGCCTGGTGGGCGTAGTCTGTGTGTTCTATGGGGGCCTGGTGGGCGTAGTCTGTGGGGCCTGGTGGGCGTAGTCTGTGGGGCCTGGGTAGTCGGGGGCCTGGGTGGGCGTAGTCGGGGCCTGGGTGGGCGTAGTCGGGGGCCTGGGTGGGCGTAGTCGGGGGCCTGGGTGGGCGTAGTCGGGGGCCTGGGTGGGCGTAGTCGGGGGCCTGGGTGGGCGTAGTCGGGGCCGGGTTATATTCTTAGAAATTGACAACTTTTGAATGACTCTATTCTCTCTCATGGAGTAGGGAAGGATGTTTATTAGACCTCAGTGTGTTGACATTTAGTCAGTGCATTCCATTCAGGAAGTATTCAGACTCCTTGACTTTTTCCACATTTTGTTACGTTACAGCCGTATTCTAAAATTGATTTAAAAATAAAAAATGAACATCCCCTCATAAAAAATAAACCGAAATATCTTATTTACATAAGTATTCAGACCTTTTGCTATGAGACTCAAAATGGAGCTCAGGTGCATCCTGTTTCCATTGACCATCCTTGAGATGTTTCTTTCAACCTGATTGGAGTTCACTTGTGGTAAATTCAATTGATTGCACATCATTTGTAAAGGCACACACAAGTCTATATAAAGTCCCACAGTTGACAGTACCCAGAGCAAAAATAAAGCCATGAGGTAGAAGGAAGTGTCCGTAGAGCTCCGAGACAGGATTGTGTCGAGGTACAGATCTGGGGAAGGGTACAAAAACAATTCTGCAGCATTGAAGGTCTCCAGGAACACTGGCCTACATCATTCATAAATGGAAGAAGTTTGGAACAACCAAGACTCTTCCTAGAGCTGGCCACCCGGGCAAACTGAGCAAGGTGACCAAGAACCCGATAGTTACTCTGACAGAGCCCCAGAGTTTGTCTGTGGAGATGGGAGAACCAGACAACCATCTATGCAGCACTCCACTAATCAGGCCTTTATGGTAGAGTGGCCAGATGGAAGCCAGTCCTCAGTAAAAGGCACATGACAGCCCGCTTGGAGTTTGCCAAAACGCACCTAAAGGACTCTCAGACCATGAGAAACAAGATTCTCTGGTCTGATGAAACCAAGATTGAACTCTTTTGGCCTGAATGCCAAACATCACGTCTGGAGGAATCCTGGCACCATCCCTACGGTGAAGCATGGTGGTGGCAGCATCATGCTGTGGGGATGTTTTAAGCAGCAGGGACTGGGAGACTAGTCAGGATTGAGGGAAAGATGAACGGAGCAAAGTAAACCTGCTCCAGAGCGCTCAGGACCTCAGACTGGGGCAAAGGTTCACCTTCCAACAGGACAAAAACCCCAAGACAACGCAGGAGTGGCTTTGGGACAAGTCTCTGAATGTCCTTGAGTGGTCCAGCCAGAGCCTGGACTTGAACCCGATCAAACATCTCTGGAGAGACCTGAAAATAGCTGTGCAGCAACACTCCCCATCCAACCTGACAGAGCTTGAGAGGATCTGCAGAGAGGAATGGGAGAAACTCCCCAAATACAGGTGTACCAAGCTTGTAGCATCATACCCAAGAAGACTGGAGGCTGTAATCGCTGCCAAAGGTGCTTCAACACAGTACTGAGTAAAGGGTCTGAATACTTATGGAAATGGGATATTTTAGTTTAAGTTTTTGTTATACGTTTGCATAAAACTTCTAAACCTGTTTTTGCTTTGTCATTATGGGGTATTGTGTGTAGATTGAGGATTTGTATTTGATTAATTTTAGAATAAGGCTGTAACTTAACAAAATGTGGAAAAAGTCAAGGGGTCTGAATACTTTCCGAATGCACTGTACATTAGCATGTGGTCATTTAGTCTGTACATTAGCCTGTGGTCATTTAGTCTGTATATTAGTCTGTGGTCATTTAGTCTGTATATTAGCCTGGGGTCATTTAGTCTGTATATTAGTCTGTGGTCATTTAGTCTGTACATTAGCCTGTGGTCATTTAGTCTCTACATTAGCCTGTGGTCATTTAGTCTCTACATTAGCCTGCGGTCATTTAGTCTCTACATTAGCCTGTGGTCATTTAGTCTGTACATTAGCCTGGGGTCATTTAGTCTGTACATTTGCCTGGGGTCATTTAGTCTGTATATTAGCCTGGGGTCATTTAGTCTGTACATTTGCCTGTGGTCATTTAGTCTGTACATTAGCCTGTGGTCATTTAGTCTGTACATTAGCCTGGGGTCATTTAGTCTGTACATTAGCCTGTGGTCATTTAGTCTGTACATTAGTACATTAGCCTGTGGTCATTTAGTCTGTACATTAGCCTGTGGTCATTTAGTCTGTATATTAGCCTGGGGTCATTTAGTCTGTACATTTAGCCTGTGGTCATTTAGTCTCTACATTAGCCTGTGGTCATTTAGTCTCTACATTAGCCTGTGGTCATTTAGTCTCTACATTAGCCTGTGGTCATTTAGTCTCTACATTAGCCTGTGGTCATTTAGTCAGTACATTAGCCTGGGGTCATTTAGCCTGTACATTAGCCTATGGTCATTTAGTCTGTATATTAGCCTGGGGTCATTTAGTCTGTATATTAGCCTGTGGTCATTTAGTCTGTACATTAGCCTGGGGTCATTTAGTCTATACAGTAGCCTGGGGTCATTTAGTCTATACAGTAGCCTGTGGTCATTTAGTCTGTACAGTAGCCTGTGGTCATTTAGTCTCTACATTAGCCTGTGGTCATTTAGTCTCTACATTAGCCTGTGGTCATTTAGTCAGTACATTAGCCTGTGGTCATTTAGCCAGTACATTAGCCTGTGGTCATTTAGTCTGTACATTAGCCTGGGGTCATTTAGTCTGTACATTTGCCTGGGGTCATTTAGTCTGTATATTAGCCTGGGGTCATTTAGTCTATACATTTGCCTGTGGTCATTTAGTCTGTACATTAGCCTGTGGTCATTTAGTCTGTACATTAGCCTGTGGTCATTTAGTCTGTATATTAGCCTGGGGTCATTTAGTCTGTACATTTGCCTGTGGTCATTTAGTCTGTACATTAGCCTGTGGTCATTTAGTCTGTACATTAGCCTGGGGTCATTTAGTCTGTACATTAGCCTGTGGTCATTTAGTCTGTATATTAGTCTGTACAGTAGCCTGTGGTCATTTAGTCTGTACAGTAGCCTGTGGTCATTTAGTCTGTACATTAGCCTGTGGTCATTTAGTCTCTACATTAGCCTGTGGTCATTTAGTCTCTACATTAGCCTGTGGTCATTTAGTCTCTACATTAGCCTGTGGTCATTTAGTCAGTACATTAGCCTGGGGTCATTTAGCCTGTACATTAGCCTATGGTCATTTAGTCTGTATATTAGCCTGGGGTCATTTAGTCTGTATATTAGCCTGTGGTCATTTAGTCTGTACATTAGTCTGTACATTAGCCTGGGGTCATTTAGTCTATACAGTAGCCTGGGGTCATTTAGTCTATACAGTAGCCTGTGGTCATTTAGTCTGTACAGTAGCCTGTGGTCATTTAGTCTGTACATTAGCCTGGGGTCATTTAGTCTGTACATTAGCCTGGGGTCATTTAGTCTGTACATTAGCCTGGGGTCATTTAGTCTGTACATTAGCCTGGGGTCATTTAGTCTGTACATTAGCCTGGGGTCATTTAGTCTGTACAGTAGCCTGGGGTCATTTAGTCTGTACAGTAGCCTGGGGTCATTTAGTCTGTACAGTAGCCTGTGGTCATTTAGTCTGTACATTAGCCTGTGGTCATTTAGTCTGTACATTAGCCTGTGGTCATTTAGCCTGTACATTAGCCTGTACATTAGCCTGTGGTCATTTAGTCATAACTTAAGCCACTTTGTAACTTTAGATTTGAAAGAGTGGTTTTAAATCAAAAGAAAAAAAGCAAAGGGGATCCTGTGATTCGTCAGTCAGAATGTCAATCAGGGAGGAAGAAGTTTGATTGGTTCACAGTACACTGAAGTTTGGTTGTGTCTCGTTTTTCCAGGGCATAGAACAGTTGAAAAAGGAGGAGAGAAGATGGGGTAAAAAAACTAAGTGGATGAACACGAAGGCGGTATTTGGACACCCCTTCTCCATATTCTGGTTTGTCCCGTTGACCCAACCTGGAAAGGCCCATGGGAAGGCTGAATCCTACCAGTATGTGGTCTGAGCTTAGCCACCCGGGGGGAAAACAGACTCTGAGACAGAGGTGTGTTAACACCAACCACCCCATCCCTCCACCTCACCCTGACTCTCCTCCCCAACACTCCTTGACAATGCTGAACGTGATTGTAATCCCTCATAACTCTGAACAACTTCATCACTTCTATATTGCCACAGTTTTTTTTTAATGTTGCTTGGGAACAAAAGTCAAGTGGAGTTGCAGAGAGAAATATATCTATTATAAAATGTTTCAAACGTGCCTGTTTTTCACTCTTATGTGTGTTGTTGATTTGTTCTGGTTTTCTGAATCACTTTTCCCTCTGTCCCCCCTCTGTCTCTCTCTCCTCCCCCCTCTCTGTCCTCCTCCCCTCTCTGTGTCTCTCCTCCCCTCTCTGTGTCTCTCCTCCCCTCTCTGTGTCTCTCCTCCTCCCCTCTCTGTGTCTCTCCTCCCCTCTCTCTCTCCTCCTCCCCCTCTCTCTCCTCCTCCCCCTCTCTCTCCTCCTCCCCTCTCTCTCTCCTCCTCCCTCTCTCTCTCCTCCTCCCTCTCTCTCTCCTCCTCCCCCTCTCTGTGTCCCTCGGTATTTGAACAACTTCTCCATATTGCCACAGTTTTGTAATGTTTCCCCTCTCTCTCTCCTCCTCCCTCTCTCTCTCCTCCTCCCCTCTCTGTGTCTCTCCTCCTCTCCTCCTCCCCCTCTCTCTCTCTCTCCCCCCCTCTCTCTCTCCTCCCTCTGTGTCTTGCCCCCTCCCCCTCTCCCCCCTCTCTCTGTCCCCCACCTCTCTGTCTCTCCCTCCCCTCTCTGTCTCTCCCTCCCCCCCTCTGTATTGCTTCTCTGTCCTCCCCCCCTCTCTGTCCCCCCCTCTCTGTGTCTCTCCCCCCCCTCTGTCTGTCTCTCCCCCTCTGTCCCCCCTCTCTCTGTCCCCCCTCTCTGTGTCTCTCCCTCCCCCTCTATATTGCTTCTCTCTCTCCTCCCCCTCTGTCCTCTCCCCCCTTCTCTCTCCTCCCCCCTCTCTCTGTGTCTCTCCCCCTCCCCCCTCTCTGTGTCTCTCCTCCCCCTCTCTCTGTCTCTCTCCCTCCCCCTTCTCTCTCCTCCCCCTCTCTCTGTGTCTCTCCCTCCCCCTTCTCTCTCCTCCCCCTCTCTCTGTGTCTCTCCCTCCCCCTCTGTGTCTCTCCTTTCTCCCGAGTGCCAGTTTGTTGGTGCTATCATGTCCAAGTCAGGAGTTGGCATAATAGCACAAACTGATCTGGCACTCAGGCTACATTCCGTCCTCCTGTCAGTCAAAAACTGAACCCCTCCCTCCCTCCTGCCTTGTGATTCTTCTTCTCTGATACATAACTAACCCAGCACAGAGGAACACCACCAGGCCTGTACAGTTGACTGTTTGGAGAGGCTTTTAAAAGCCAGGTGGAAGTATAGTGTGTTGAGGATCAGTAAGTTCGCCCTCTTAGTTTTGTTAAACACACATATTTTCTTGTGTTTTTTAAAGAAAGTTACTGTCTACATGCTGCTCATTTTTAAAGTTTATTCTTCTTTAGGAACAAGAAAACGTGGTGTTTCAGAATATTTGTGTAAAAGTTGGTGTTGACTCATTTGATCCTTCTCATTTCTATGTGCCAAGTTCTGCATATAAAAGTCATTTTTTTATTTATTCTGTAGTTTTCTCCAGAATTTACGTTTTTATGTTGTGAATTAAAACCTTTAATTTTGAGTTATTTTTGGAGACGTGTAAACCAGAAGGTCGTGATTCACAAAACGAACGAAACAAGTTCAAATATATTTTGCGAAGTAAAATTAAAAAGGGAGTATTACTAAATACTAAAATATTAACCAACAAAACTGATTATACAGTAGTAGTACTACAATATCAGCATCGAAATATATCAAGCTACACGTCATAAATCATGACAAATATGCACTTTTCCTGAGATTTATCGATCAGCGACGTTTATAAAGGTTTCTTTTTCTGCTGTGATCTTTTTGTACGCTTGAAGAATAAAAACTGAATTGGGCCGTTTTCCCAGACAGACACAGATTTTAAAAAATTAAGTCCTAGAATTTAAAAAAAATCCCTTTCAATCTCTCTTGATAACGCTTTTGAGTCGTGGACGAGGTGTCATCTGTGTCTGGGGAAACCGGTCCGTTATGTCATTTGTTCTTCATCTGTGTCTTCCTTTTGACTTTCTGCTGTTTTTAGTTTGAATGGAGGGTTGTTGAGGAGGACTGTCACCTAACTGAGGCCTGCGTCTCCAAATGGCACCCTATTCCCTCTATAGTGCACTACTTTCTATTGGGGCCCTGGTCAAAAGTAGTGCACTACTTTCTATTGGGGCCCTGGTCAAAAGTAGTGCACTACTTTCTATTGGGGCCCTGGTCAAAAGTAGTGCACTACTTTCTATTGGGGCCCTGGTCAAAAGTAGTGCGCTGCTTTCTATTGGGGCCCTGGTCAAAAGTAGTGCGCTACTTTCTATTGGGGCCCCGGTCAAAAGTAGTGCGCTACTTTCTATTGGGGCCCCGGTCAAAAGTAGTGCGCTGCTTTCTATTGGGGCCCTGGTCAAAAGCTACATTCTAGTGCGCTACATTCTATTGGGGCCCTGGTCAAAAGTAGTGCGCTACATTCTATTGGGGCCCTGGTCAAAAGTAGTGCGCTACATTCTATTGGGGCCCTGGTCAATTCAGTAGTGCGCTACATTCTATTGGGGCCCTGGTCAAAAGTAGTGCGCTACATTCTATTGGGGCCCTGGTCAAAAGTAGTGCGCTACATTCTATTGGGGCCCTGGTCAAAAGTAGTGCGCTACATTCTATTGGGGGGCCTTGGTCAAAAGTAGTGCGCTGCTTTCTATTGGGGCCCTGGTCAAAAGTAGTGCGCTGCTTTCTATTGGGGCCCTGGTTAAAAGTAGTGCGCTGCTTTCTATTGGGGCCCTGGTTAAAAGTAGTGCGCTGCTTTCTATTGGGGCCCTGGTTAAAAGTAGTGCGCTACATTCTATTGGGGCCCTGGTCAAAAGTAGTGCGCTATAGAGGGGAACAGAGTGCCATGTGTGATGCTGCCTGACACTGCTGCTGTGAGGGTCTTGCCTGTGAGCAGCTAGTTTATTTTCTTTTTACTGACATTTTTCAACACTTTGGCACCGAGAAAGAATAAATATTTCCCATTTGTTTAATAAGCTGTTATTTCTTTTCTTATGTCTTATATCATATATTAATTCTCTTTTTCTCTGAGGAACTGTTGTGTTTTATATCGTGTCATTTGCAAATGGGTGTTTTTTCGTGTGCATGCCCCTATATCTATCCTTACTCTACGTTGGCTTTGGTTAACTGGTTAACCTGGTGTGTCTCCTACCATTTTCTGCTGAAGCTTTTAACTGTCTCTCTGAGCGTTGAGGCTGTCCGACTGGCTGCTTTCTGAATGGGACAGAGGTAAGCCCTGCAACCCAGGGGAACGGAGGCCGTGCTACACACACTTAAACACAAAACGTTACTGTGGAGTGAATGAGTTTTTCCTTCAAACAACAAAGCATGATTGCATGTATTTCTGAAAGTTTCTTATTGTCTCCTGATTGGGTTTTATAGGTTGATGTTTAAAGACCCGGGATGTCTGGACGTCTTCATTGACAGAGTTAGTCTGGACGTCTGTTCACTGTGTTGTCGTGTGCCGACAACACGTAGAACGAGACAACACCGTCGGTGTCCGTGCCTTGTCAGAAATAACATGGCCTGGTTTCCACACCCACGAAGTGTCCGTTTTGAGCATGTTAGTCCAAAAGGAGACGTCATCTGGGTTCAGGAATCCAGCCACTTTAAGTCACATGTTTCACTGGATCGCCCATTGAAACCAATGCATGACTAAGGGAACATTGTACTTAGGGCCCCTAAATTAATGAAATGTTTTGATTCAGTTTCCTCTGTCTACAGCTCACTGTGTTCTCTGTCTGTGTCTCTCTCTCTCTTTCTCTGTCTCTCTGTTCCAGGGCATTGAACGTCTGAAGGGGGAGCAGGCCAGGTGGGAGAAGACTTCCTGCTGGGAGGCGATGAAGTCAGCGTTTGGAGGGCCCTTCTCCCCATCCTGGCTCAGTCCCTTCTCCGACCTCCGCTGTAAGAGGGATCCCAATGACCACGTGGCGCTGCCGCAGGGGGAGATCATCGAGGACGACGTCATAGAGATACCGCTGGTCTAGTGTCCATAAGACTCCCGTAGAACTAGAATGAACAGAATGGCCGTCCCGTAGAACTAGAATGAACAGAATGGGCGTGGAACCTAGCACCCTGGCAGGTTTTGACTGGTGAACTCCTGGGTACACTTGCTATGGAAGCCTGGTGTTGTGTTCCAATATGGTGTCGTTGACTAAATAATTAGGATGGTGATTTACATTTGTCCTATTTCAGACATGTACCAGTGTGTATTATACACGTGTGAATTGTAAAAAAAAAAAATTCTGCATATCTCAACTCTCCCTGAGACACCCTCCAGGGGGAGGGGGGGAGGAGATCTGGACTAGGCTTTTATAGAGATGCCAGTTCTATTCATTCTATTTCTATACAGACTCCACTGGTCTAGTGCGGTGTCCTTCCTACAGTGCTACTGCTGCTTGGACCAAAGCCTTAAAGGGACTCTACACCAAATGTCCTTTTAAAGAATGAGCCACAAAATGTCCAGGTCGATACCCCTGGTGATGTGAACGAGGTACAAGTCCCAACGAAGACGAGAGTTGGATTGTACCCAAACAGGCTCTTTCAGTACTCCAGAGCATCTCCTGCATACACAGCTCTACATGGTTCAGTACGGGAAGACCTCTAGAAAATGACCTGTGACTATGCAGAATCTAGACTGTCCGTTGCCCTTAATCTTACTTCACTGAGTGCCTTTATAAAATGTCAAGTTAAGAATTTACAGTTACTGGCCTTGTTCTGCATGGTATGCAAATGAGGTGGTAGCGGTTACTGGTCTTGTTCTGCATGGTATGCAAATGAGGTGGTAGCGGTTACTGGCCTTGTTCTGCATGGTATGCAAATGAGGTGGTAGCGGTTACTGGCCTTGTTCTGCATGGTATGCAAATGAGGTGGTAACAGTTTTTAAACTTTTTCTATCTGTATTATCATGTCAGAGAATTACATGACCTTTACAAGTGTGTTAATTAAAGGGCCTTTTCTAAACATGTGATTATTAATGTTCAATAACATACAATGCATTCATTAATTATCAATGTCTTCATCTGGGAAATGTAGAGAACACTATTTTATTGAATGAGGGTTGGTGGGGTGGTAGGTGAATGGTTGTACTGTACTTTATCCTTTTGTACAGATGGTAATACTATGGTTACTTCTACAGTCAAATGAGGTGGTAACAGTTCTGGCCTTATCAATACTATGCAAATGAGGTACTTCTACAGTCAACTGGCAATGCTCCATATCAAATATGATGGGTACTTCTACAGTCAAACCAATGCTCCATATCAATACTATGATGGGTACTTCTACAGTCAAACCAATGCTCCATATCAATACTATGATGGGTACTTCTACAGTCAAACCAATGCTCCATATCAATACTATGATGGGTACTTCTACAGTCAAACCAATGCTCCATATCAATACTATGGGTACTTCTACAGTCAAACCAATGCTCCATATCAATACTATGATGGGTACTTCTACAGTCAAACCAATGCTCCATATCAATACTATGATGGGTACTTCTACAGTCAAACCAATGCTCCATATCAATACTATGGGTACTTCTACAGTCAAACCAATGCTCCATATCAAGGGACCACTGTTTACTTTAACCTTTGAATTAAAGGGAATTTGTCAATGATATGACTTTATCCATGTATTGATTGGTTCTGATGTTAGTTTGACTACAGAATAAAGAACATGTCAGAGATTAAGTGACAAGGTATTTCATGTAAAGGTTTATTTACAAAACTCTAATTTCAATAAATTGATACCCATTTAGGTCTCATTACAGGTCATTACAATATTGTCAAAATATACACATCAACGGTACTATTAAAAAAATATTTGTTTGCATAATAATGTGTAGTGTAGAAAAGCCTGATCATGTTTGTGTGTGGAGTGCAGACCTTGGTCATATCATACCCAGAGACGGTAAGACAGAGTAGAAACATGTTGGCTGTAACATGTTAGAATCCATGTAACATGTTAGAATCCATGTAACATGTTAGAATCCATGTACAGTCGGATGTAACATGTTAGAATCCATGTAGTCAGATGTAACATGTTAGAATCCATGTACAGTCAGATGTAACATGTTAGAATCCATGTACAGTCGGATGTAACATGTTAGAATCCATGTAACATGTTAGAATCCATGTAACATGTTAGAATCCATGTAGTCAGATGTAACATGTTAGAATCCATGTACAGTCAGGTGTAACATGTAGAATAGTAATCCATGTCCACAGTCAGGTGTAACATGTTAGAATCCATGTAACATGTTAGAATCCATGTAACATGTTAGAATCCATGTACAGTCGGATGTAACATGTTAGAATCCATGTAGTCAGATGTAACATGTTAGAA
This sequence comes from Oncorhynchus tshawytscha, assembly GCF_018296145.1. NCBI lineage: Eukaryota > Metazoa > Chordata > Actinopteri > Salmoniformes > Salmonidae > Oncorhynchus > Oncorhynchus tshawytscha. Next base: position 74,086 of record NW_024609640.1, read on the forward strand.
TCCATGTACAGTCAGATGTAACATGTTAGAATCCATGTACAGTCGGATGTAACATGTTAGAATCCATGTACAGTCAGATGTAACATGTTAGAATCCATGTACAGTCTACTATGAGGTGTAACATGTTAGAATCCATGTACAGTCAGATGTAACATGTTAGAATCCATGTACAGTCAGGTGTAACATGTTAGAATCCATGTACAGTCAGATGTAACATGTTAGAATCCATGTACAGTCAGGTGTAACATGTTAGAATCCATGTACAGTCAGGTGTAACATGTTAGAATCCATGTACAGTCAGATGTAACATGTTAGAATCCATGTAACATGTTAGAATCCATGTACAGTCAGGTGTAACATGTTAGAATCCATGTACAGTCAGGTGTAACATGTTAGAATCCATGTACAGTCAGGTGTAACATGTTAGAATCCATGTACAGTCAGATGTAACATGTTAGAATCCATGTAACATGTTAGAATCCATGTACAGTCAGGTGTAACATGTTAGAATCCATGTACAGTCAGGTGTAACATGTTAGAATCCATGTACAGTCAGATGTAACATGTTAGAATCCATGTAACATGTTAGAATCCATGTACAGTCGGATGTAACATGTTAGAATCCATGTAGTCAGATGTAACATGTTAGAATCCATGTACAGTCAGATGTAACATGTTAGAATCCATGTACAGTCGGATGTAACATGTTAGAATCCATGTAGTCAGGTGTAACATGTTAGAATCCATGTACAGTCAGGTGTAACATGTTAGAATCCATGTACAGTCAGGTGTAACATGTTAGAATCCATGTACAGTCAGATGTAACATGTTAGAATCCATGTAACATGTTAGAATCCATGTAGTCAGATGTAACATGTTAGAATCCATGTACAGTCAGATGTAACATGTTAGAATCCATGTACAGTCGGATGTAACATGTTAGAATCCATGTAGTCAGGTGTAACATGTTAGAATCCATGTAGTCAGGTGTAACATGTTAGAATCCATGTAGTCAGGTGTAACATGTTAGAATCCATGTACAGTCAGGTGTAACATCAAAGCCCTTTGTGGTAATGGAACATGGTTCTCGTGAAATACAGATTATTTGAGCCAGAAAGCGTCTGAAACGGCGAGGCAGTCCAGTGGGGTGATTGACACAGTGGTATTGTTATTACACTTCTTATTCCACATGTGGACAGTCCTTCACTCTTCCTTCTTGGCCTCTGCTGGTTCAGAAGTTGATCCGTGCAGCACCAGTAAACCTGACAGCGTTAGAGAGATGCCCACCCACCACAGTGCTGCGTGGATCTCGCCAAAGATCAGCTTCCCAAGGAATGCCTAAAGACAGTACAGACTATGTAAGTGGGATTGGCAACATAAATAGCCTATAATACCTGTGTCCATACAGTGATTCACAGATGTCATTGCTCCAATAATGTTGTTCCACTATGGTCTTATGGTCAATGTTCTATAGTGGCAAAAAGCCTACTGTACTGTGTTCATATAAATTGGATAGCTCAGATCTGGGGTCGTATTCATAGTGTCTCAAGAGGAATGCTGAGATCTGGGGTCGTGTTCCTAAAGCATCTCAGGAGGAGTGCTGAGATCTGGGGTCGTGTTCCTAAAGCATCTCAGGAGGAGGAGAGCTGAGATCTGGGGTCGTGTTCCTAAAGCATCTCAGGAGGAGGATTGCCGATCTAGGATCAGGTCCTCCCGACTTAACCATTATGATCTAAAAGGTGAAATTGATCCTATGGTCAACACTCCTACTCAGACATTTTATGAAAACATGCCGTGATGGATATCAACCAGTTGCTCTACTCACAGAGGATACAAAGTTGGATGCGGTGGTGGTGACCGTGGCCCGGGCCGAGGAGGAGGAGTGTCTCAGAGCCTTGGAGAAGAAGGTCCACATCACAGCATTACTGGTGAACAGCAGTCCTCCACACAGCAACCGCAGAGGGATGTGGAGCTGAAACAAACACCACATCACAGCATTACAGGTGAACAGCAGCTCCAGAGGGATGTGGAGCTGGAATACAATAGGATTTGTTAGTGGTCTCTGGTAGAATGGTATCTCTCTCTCTCACACACACACACATTCTTTCTCTCAGTCTCCCTCTGACACACACACACACTTCGAAAATGATACATTCATATACACTCTCACCCATTCGCAGGGTGATGTTTCCTCCGGAATAATCCTGTAGTCTCCATCCTGAGACCAGGTTTTCAGCCCTGTTTCACACATCCCTTTGAGGTAATCTGAGCCCAGAGATAGCTTGGCTGACGAGGAGGCGACGGCTCCAAGAAAGCCCGCTAATAATGCATAAAACGCACCTGAAATCATGTTTATTTAGCATCTAAACTAGACTGTACTGTCACATATTTGACTACTTCCTTGTCTAAAATGCTTCACTCCAGTTCAACCAATCAGACTCACCTCTGGGATCATATGACCTTCAGCGGGCGCAGGGTGATGACGATTCAATGTTACGCTAAACACGACGGGCTAAACACAACCTGAAATTATCTTCGTTTCCTTAATTTGTTCTAACTCTCAAAATGGCTAAGACGAATAAGGGTCCGAAAGCGAACGTATCGTGGGTGAAACCAGCAGAACCGTCATTTTTAAAGAAATTCAAGAACGATGTTGGCTTTAAGGAAGGACCCACCGTTGATACCAAGGTATTTCGCTAATGTGCTAGGTTAGCTAGCCTACCGTTAGGTGGGATGTAGAGCTACATATATATATACGTGACTGTATGGCAAGCCCGCTGGAGAGCTACTCTATATGAAGGTTTTTAGTTAAGAGTCGGTAACACTTTGATTCAGCTAGTCAAGTAACGTTATTATCTAGCTCTACAGGAGAGTTGACCACCCTCCAAATTATTGGGGTTTTCTCTCACATAATTCAATTCCTTGACCACTATAGATATTTCATTGACACGAAGGGCTATTTTTTTGTTGCAGATATGTGTACCTTTTTAACATGGAAAGGGCTGCTGGTATGATGTCAATATGGTGATATTCAACCTGGTCACTGTTCCCTCAGCGTTTAGAGATGCCAGCCTTGGAGGATGACAGTGGCAGTGATCGTGAAGATGAGCTGCCTCAAGTTGTCATTCTCAAAAAGGGAGATTTGAGCGCTGAAGAAGTGTTACAGATAAAAGAGGTAAAGGATGGTACAGATAAAGGTAAGAACAATTAATGATATAAATAATATATAATAGCCTAAACTATCAAATAAACTTGGTGTTAGTTGGCGTGTGTGTGTCTCTGTGTACTGTGTGTGTCTCTGTGTACTGTGTGTGTCTCTGTGTACTGGGTGTCTGTCTGTACTGTGTATACAGGGTCTGTACTGTGTGTCTGTCTACTGAGGGTCTGCTGTGTGTATACAGGGTCTGTAGTGTGTGTGTGTACTTCATCTGCCTCTTCTCCTTGCTGCCTACAGAAGACAAGCCTCCTGCGGACGGAAAGATCCTGTTCAAGAAGCCCACGAAGCGCTCCTCTGACAAGTTCCAGGGCATCACCGCCAGCTCTAACAACAACAAGAAGAAGAAGAGTGAAGGAGGAGATGAAGAGAAAAAGGAGGAGAAGTCTGAAAAGAAGGTGAAGAACAAGAGTCTTCTCTCTTTCGGAGAGGATGAGGATGAGGACTAGAAGTTAATTCACCGCAGGGATTTCAGACTAGAGCAATCAACCGCTCGTGGATGATGGAACTGATCTACTGCGGTTGTTGGTTTTTACTATGGGCAAAAAGACCCAACATAGAATAGCTCCACATCGTAGTTTGTCCCACTAGACTAAGATCCTTAGACATTACGGGTCATCCCCTCTTTTTTGGAGGTGGAATCTGGACATGTATGTGAAACAAACCCCTTCAATCACATTCACGAACAAAGATCTTTTAGATTACATAAGATGCATGCTGTTATTCTTTGTCGACTATAAGACATGTCTCGGCTGTTGGAAATGTTGTATAGTGACTCACTGTGGGCCTATTATCCATCCATTACAACTGTAGTCATCCGTCCTTCAGTGGATCCTCTGCACTTTTTCATATAGCCAACACAGTCTGGATCGAAGATTTTATCAAGGTAACCCGTGTGACACCAGCTACTAAAGAAGAAAGCAATGAGCTGGTGGCTTTTGGTTAAAAAAAATATATATAGTCTGGAGCAATGTGATACTTTTCTACAGTCAATAATTCATTGGATGTACAAATCTGTTTTAGCTTTGACAACGGAGCGTCACAAGATGTCTTTAGTTAAACCACTGCGTTGTTTTGATGCCGAGGTGTTGGATTTTTCTGTGATTGTATTGTGTGGTTTTTTTATGATGGTGTTTAGTTGAATAAGTTTGAAATGTAACTATTAAAATACACGAAGGCCTTACGATTAGCATAATACATCATGTATAGTATGTTCTGTAGGAAGCAGGTCTGAAAAGTAGGTCATTTTGCAAGAATGTCTCTCATTAGCAAATACCTTTCCGGTTTTCACAATATGCAGAGAAAGGTCAGTGAAAAACAGAGAGATATACATTTTTATTCCCATAGAAAATAGTGTTACTTTTTACATTTGAAACATGCGGCTCTTCAAATCCCAGAGGACTGATTTAGTTACCAGGATGATAAATCACAGAGGACTGATTTAGTTATCAGGATGATAAATCACAGAGGACTGATTTAGTTATCAGGATGATAAATCCCAGAGGACTGATTTAGTTATCAGGATGATAAATCACAGGACTGATTTAGTTACCAGGATGATAAATCACAGAGGACTGATTTAGTTATCAGGATGATAAATCACAGAGGACTGATTTAGTTACCAGGATGATAAATCACAGAGGACTGATTTAGTTACCAGGATGATAAATCCCAGAGGACTGATTTAGTTATCAGGATGATAAATCACAGAGGACTGATTTAGTTACCAGGATGATAAATCACAGAGGACTGATTTAGTTATCAGGATGATAAATCACAGAGGACTGATTTAGTTACCAGGATGATAAATCACAGAGGACTGATTTAGTTTTAGTTATCACAGAGGACTGATTTAGTTATCAGGATGATAAATCACAGAGGACTGATTTAGTTACCAGGATGATAAATCACAGGACTGATTTAGTTATCAGGATGATAAATCACAGGACTGATTTAGTTACCAGGATGATAAATCACAGGACTGATTTAGTTACCAGGATGATAAATCCCAGAGGACTGATTTAGTTATCAGGATGATAAATCCCAGAGGACTGATTTAGTTACCAGGATGATAAATCCCAGAGGACTGATTTAGTTACCAGGATGATAAATCACAGAGGACTGATTTAGTTACCAGGATGATAAATCACAGAGGACTGATTTAGTTATCAGGATGATAAATCACAGAGGACTGATTTAGTTACCAGGATGATAAATCACAGAGGACTGATTTAGTTACCAGGATGATAAATCACAGGACTGATTTAGTTATCAGGATGATAAATCACAGGACTGATTTAGTTACCAGGATGATAAATCCCAGAGGACTGATTTTAATTACCTTGGTAGTTAAACTGATAAGAAGGATGACTTGGAGGTTACAATCACAAGCAAAAAAATAAAATGCAAAGTTAAATATCAAGAAACCTTCGTACGCCACACCCCATAACCTTTGGCTGTAACGTGTTGGTCTGTCTCATCATCTACTGAATGCAGATCATTCATAAGTAGACTGACTACATACTGTATGTAAATCCACTTCTAATGTAGTGGAACATGCATTCATATCCAATTAGGCCTAGTCCCCTGGCAACCTGGTAACCGGGCAACCTGGTTTGTTGGTTGCTCTTGCCAACTCCGTTGCTGTCATTGCCATGACAATGATTTGGTATGACGCCATAAACAGACTGGCACTCAAGACTAAATCCCTGGCAGTAGAACCCGTAAAGGCATCTTGATCATAAATCGACCCACAAAACCTGACGTTAGTAAACCACATTAGATGATATAGGGAAACAAATGAACCCCTTTTTTAATAATGGTATAAAAAAATATATAAAAAAACACATTGAAATGCCTACATACCCGCCTGAATGCAGTAGGGTACAGGTACTATACATACACTATTGTTTTAGACTCTTGCCATTCACAAATGGTATCTGTCAATCACTACACTCTTAGAATTAGTGGTGACTCGAGGAACCCTGGAGTTCCTCAAGAAGCTATGCATATCCCAAAGTTGGAATAGTTTCCGCATGTAATCTACCATGTTAATATTATTATATTAGAATATGTAATATGCATAAATATTCAAGAAACATTTTAAATTGCAGTGTACAAACTTAACATGAACAGGAATGACATTTACGCTAAACGGGTGACCAAAAAGAACTATCTGAAAGCCACGCCTCCAATAAGCCACGCCTTCAATCTGATAGGCTGCCACCTCTACAATATATAATTAAAAAGGGTAAAAAATAAATAACTCCTACCATCACAAAAAGGATCCGGTTTGAAACTTTACCCAGGAGTTCCTCGACGACCCTTTTCAGAGGGGGTTTCTCGGAAAGACCCTTTTCAGAGGGGGTTTCCGCGACGACCCTTTTCAGAGGGGGTTCCTCGATGACCCTTTTCAGAGGGGGTTCCTCGACGACCCTTTTCAGAGGGGGTTTCCTCGACGACCCTTTTCAGGGGGGTTTCCTCGACGACCCCTTTCAGAGGGGGTTTCTCGACGACCCTTTTCAGAGGGGGTTTCCTCGACGACCCTTTTCAGAGGGGGTTTCCTCGACGACCCTTTTCAGAGGGGGTTTCTCGAGGAACCTTTTTCAAATGTAAACGTTCCACCGGTGTGGCGAACCAAAAGGTTCTTCCAGACACCGTTTCTTTTAAGAGTGAATAATGACCCTTCATTCAGGCCCCACTGTTCTAGCAAAACAAAACATGGTGGGGGCTGTCTGTTGTGCATGTTATTTTGGCATTAATACGTGTCGCATATCCGTTTTACAAACAATGTAAAAAAAATAAAAAAATAAAAAAACAGTTGAGTTAATAAAGCCGCATACAAACTTGGTTTCTTTTTTTTGCTTTCTTGAGTAAGGCAGGTCCAAAATGCAGGTGTTTCAGCCTAGCTCAGTGCTTTATGTGGTGGTGGGGCCGCCACTCATGGGGACACTACGTCACCGCCAAATCTAAGGGTGGAGCTTGAAAATTCAATCCCCTTGGGTGCTGCCATAGAGTTACATTAGAAGTGTCCATCCAAGAAGGACCTCAAGGTCATTGGCTTACAGAAAGAATTACGTCAAATCACGTGATATCTAAAGCAACTTTGATTGGACTGATCATGTCAATAGGCTGTCATACTTTCAAAATCTTAGCTAGCAACCTATCAGTCATCATCATGAGTCAAGTCATCAATCTACTGGCAAATTCTTTTTAATCCTTTTCATATGAAGATAAATAATTAAGAGAAATTATAGATAAAACGTATCGGTGCTCATCGGCCTTTGGACATAAACATTACACAGCAAGTTGGAAATTGCAAATTCAACAATGAGGGGTTTAGAAGGAATCAGTGGCTAACTGCAATCATTGCAAAGCAATCACTAGCCTGCTATTCAGTGGAGTGGATGTGTGGTCCCAAGTCTGGGTTTAAGGGTCTCTTTTCCAGGCTTAAAAGGATAAACATTCCACATTGACCATGCTGTCAATCCAGCATGAATTCAGCCTTTTTCCAAAACAACTGGAAACTCAGAACTGGATTTCAGTGAGTTCAAGACAACTGGGAACTCGGGGGGGTGGAGACGAGCTCCGACTGGGAAATAAAAGAATGGTCATCCAACTCGGAATTGGAAGTCGGGAACTCAGGCCTCTTTCTAGAGCTCCGACCTGAAGATCACTGACGTAATCATGATTCAAACTTGTTTTTTCTCTCTCCCAGAGTTCCCAGTTGTCTTGAAAGCACCATAAATCCAGAGAATACCAGACTTTGATGACAAAGTTTGATGACAAAACTTGCCCATGAAGGACCGCCGTGCCACCTTCCTGTTCAAGTGAGCACAGCACAACAAGAGTCCAAAAATGTCTTGTATGTAGTTGTATAAATGATGTAATGTAATAGCGAGATATGTACTTTAGCTAAGAAAGTAACACTCAGTGTATGTTGTGTAGTAAGCTGTTAGTAGCCCCCATGTCCCTCACCTTAATTTGGCCTATTTTCAGCTCTTTATTTTGCCTTCTGTTCTGACATGGTGATGCCCATGTAGCCTATAGCCTGTCTTAAAGAAATGTCATCATCGAATATTGTAAGAGCTTTCATTGTCTGCTTATATGCCCCCTTTATTTATCCTACGGTTCTGACTTGGTGTACAGGGAGAACACTGTAAGAACTTCTGAATTCTGTCGCTGTACATTTCAAAAGTGCTGAACAAATAGTTATATTGACTAAGTCCGTCCTAGCTCGCTCATTGTCTTTATCGAAATTACAGATGGCCTCTTATCCATTCGTCCTCCCCTTATGCCATAGTTTGTTACATCTCAATTGTCAATAGAAACCACATTTGTTTAAGCAAGTCAGACGTATCAGCAGTAAATGAGTCTGAATGAACTGTTTTTGCTGCCAGACAAGGCTCCACTGATAGCCAGGTGTAGGAGTGGTAAGATGTGGGGACTGCTGTTGGGACTTTGCTGTTGGGACTCCACTGATAGCCAGGTGTAGTAGCAGTAGTAAGTTGTGGGGACTGCTGTTGGGACTCTGCTGTTGGGACTCTGCTGTTGGGACTCTGCTGTTGGGACTCCACTGATAGCCAGGTGTAGTAGCAGTAGTAAGTTGTGGGGACTGCTGTTGGGACTCTGCTGTTGGGACAGCTTTATGTAGGCCCTAACAGTTTGTGGACACCGTTTGTCACCGTTATAGTGCAATGAATGTATTGTTTAGTGTTGTGTTGTGGGTTTGCTGGCAGGCATCTCAAAAAATATAAATATTTTTGCCCCTCCAAGATTTACATGCTAAAATCACCACTGATAATGATTGGGGATTTACATTTGTGAGGTAAGGACTGCATTTGATTTTTTTCCCCAGAGTGCACTTGTTCCCTTTGTAAAAACAATGTATGACTCCATTGGGATTGACTGTAAAGTAATGTCATTAAAATGATGTGAATGGCAGTGAAACAGTATAAAATGACAGAAGTTCCCTCTGGGGAAAAATGTAGTAATTCCATTCTATTCTAATTAACGATTTTGAAATGTGCCACTGAAACTAATTACTTCTCACAAAGTTACTTATGTTCTAACACCCCCCTAATTGAAAGGGCAATGTCTGGTTTTGTCAGCATGATTAAATAAAAAAATCATAAAAAGTGCATTTGAGACCAATGCTGAATGGTGTCCATAGAGCCACTTTTGAGCCCTAATGGCTGGCTAGTGGCATCGGAGGTCATTCAGGTTCAATAGCACTGAAGGAAACTGACATCCACCCATAGATATTGTATGTCAATGTGAGGTACTGATTCACCAGACACTTAGCAGCACCCCTGGCTCATCTCTTTAACACAACAATATTGTAAATAGCATCTACTCTGTAACTTTTGGTCCCTGAACCTTGAAGGGAAGGTAGGGTGGGAAAGGAGGGAGGGAAGGAGGGGGAGGGGTGGGGGTGGGGAGCGAGGGAGGGAGGGGGAGGGAAGGTAGGGTGGGAGGGAAGGGGTGGGGAGGGAGGGAGGGAAGGTAGGGTGGGGTGGGGAGCGAGGGGGGAGGGAGGGAAGGGGGAGGGAAGGTAGGGTGGGAGGGAAGGGGTGGGGAGGGAGGTAGGGGGGAGGGAAGGTAGGGTGGGGTGGGGGAGCGAGGGAGGGAGGGAAGGGGGGGGGGGGGAGGGAAGGTAGGGTGGGAGGGAAGGGGTGGGGAGCGAGGGAGGGGGAGGGAAAGTAGGGTGGGAGGGAAGGGGTTAGGAGGGAAGGGGTGAGGAGGGAAGGGGGAGGGAAGGTAGGGTGGGGAGGGAGGGGGAGGTGAAAGGAGAGAAGAAGGGATGGTTGGCCTGGCCCTTGTTTGAAAGAACAGCTTCTCTATAGATAGAGGTCAGAGGAGAGCAGATGGAGAGGAGAGATGGAGCTAGCTCTGCTATCTGAGGTTAGCCTAGCATACCTAGCTAGCTGCACTCACAGGTGCTCTGGATGACTCTGTAGACAGGAGATCATTTCCTGTACCGGCTTTCCCTCGAAACAGATCTGATACACTGCGACAAACAGAGGGAACCTGGGAAAGACACAACAGAATGACACAAGAGTTAAAATAGAAACATACAACCACCTCTCTCATCATTAGATCAAGTCTGGGCTCATGGCCAGGACCACAGGGTAATACATACAGGTGGAATGGGTGACAGACTACATTTGGCGAGGTACTGTATCTGTATCGATCAGAGAGAGAGAAAGAGAGAGAAAGAGAGAGAGAATTGAATTAAGAGAGGACAGAGAGAGAGACAGAGAGAGAGAATTGAATTGAGAGAGGACAGAGAGAGAGAGAGAGAGAGAGAGAGAGAGAGAGAGAGAGAGAGAGAGAGACAGAGAGAGAGAGAGAGAGAGACAGAGAGAGAGAGAGAGAGAGAGACAGAGAGAGAGAGAGAGAGACTCACTTATCCACCAGTCCCTTCTGTTTGAGGATGTGGTAGACTTCAGCTGAGGTAGCAGGACCCTGGAGCTTCTGTCCATTCAACATCTCCTGCTCCAGGACCTCAATAGTCTAGCAGGGAGGCAAATACAGGACATATTACCATGTATCTGTGTAGGAGTTAGGCCTATACTGTTTATGTTGTCATGGGGTGGTGTACTGTTGCCATGGGGTGGTGTAAATTTGCCATAGGGTGGTGTAATGTTGTCATGGGGTGGTGTACTGTTGCCATGGGGTGGTGTAAGGTTGCCATGGGGTGGTGTAACGTTGTCATGGGGTGGTGTAATGTTGCCATGGGGTGGTGTACTGTTGTCATGGGGTGGTGTAATGTTGCCATGGGGTGGTGTACTGTTGTCATGGGGTGGTGTAACGTTGTCATGGGGTGGTGTAACGTTGCCATTGGGTGGTGTACTGTTGTCTGGTTGTCACGTTGTCATGGGGTGGTGTAATGTTGCCATGGGGTGTCATGGGGTGGTGTAACGTTGCCATGGGGTGGTGTACTGTTGTCATGGGGTGGTGTAACGTTGCCATGGGGGGTGGTGTCAACGTTGCCATGGGGTGGTGTAACGTTGCCATTGGGTGGGTGTAACGTTGCCATTGGGTGGTGTAACGTTGCCATTGGGTGGTGTAACGTTGCCATGGGGGGTGGTGTAACGTTGCCATGGGGTGGTGTAACATTGCCATGGGGTGGTGTAACGTTGCCATGGGGTGGTGTAAGGTTGCCATGGGGTGGTGTAACGTTGTCATGGGGTGGTGTACGTTGTCATGGGGTTGCCATTGGGTGGTGTAACGTTGCCATGGGGTGGTGTAAGGTTGCCATGGGGTGGTGTAACGTTGCCATGGGGTGGTGTAACGTTGCCATGGGGTAGTGTAATGTTACGTTGACATGGGGTGGTGTAACGTTGTCATGGTCAGTCAGCCGGCACTAACCCAGGTCTGGTGTAGAGTTGGACGTTGGTCCTTACCTTTCCTGTCTTGGCGAAGGCCTCGGCCACGCGTCGGTTGCGTCCTCCATAGCAGGTGGTGATGAGGTCAGCCACGCCGCAGCTCTCCAGGAAGGTTGCAGAGGAGACGACGCCATCTTTACTGAAGAGCTTAGCGAAGGCTATCATCTCCATCAGTCCTAGTCTGATTACAGCTGCCTTGGTGTTGTCCCCACACCTCAGCCCATCACAGAACCCTGCTCCTACCGCTACGATGTTCTGAGGAAGAGAGAAGGAGACATACAGGCAAGAGGTTATTACCACGACATTACCATTTTACAATGGAAGTATCCATATTACCATGCACATACACACACTGGGCCGGGTACTTAATAGTTACCTACAGGGCTCTACAGTGTATTAGAGTTACCTTCAGTGTTCCACAGAGCTCTACAGTGTATTAGAGTTACCTTCAGTGTTCCACAGAGCTCTACAGTGTATTAGAGTTACCTTCAGGGCTCCACAGGGCTCTACAGTGTATTAGAGTTACCTACAGGGCTCTACAGAGCTCTACAGTGTATTAGAGTTACCTTCAGGGCTCTACAGTGTATTAGAGTTACCTTCAGGGCTCTACAGTGTATTAGAGTTACCTTCAGAGCTCTACAGTGTATTAGAGTTACCTACAGGGCTCTACAGTGTATTAGAGTTACCTTCAGTGTTCCACAGAGCTCTACAGTGTATTAGAGTTACCTTCAGTGTTCCACAGAGCTCTACAGTGTATTAGAGTTACCTACAGGGCTCTACAGAGCTCTACAGTGTATTAGAGTTACCTTCAGGGCTCCACAGAGCTCTACAGTGTATTAGAGTTGCCTACAGGGCTCTACAGTGTATTAGAGTTACCTACAGGGCTCTACAGTGTATTAGAGTTACCTTCAGAGCTCTACAGTGTATTAGAGGTACCTTCAGAGCTCTACAGTGTATTAGAGCTACCTTCAGGGCTCTACAGTGTATTAGAGTTACCTTCAGGGCTCTACAGTGTATTAGAGGTACCTTCAGAGCTCTACAGTGTATTAGAGCTACCTTCAGGGCTCTACAGTGTATTAGAGTTACCTTCAGGGCTCCTGAGAGCTCTACAGTGTATTAGAGTTACCTTCAGGGCTCCACAGAGCTCTACAGTGTATTAGAGTTACCTTCAGGGCTCCACAGAGCTCTACAGTGTATTAGAGTTACCTTCAGGGCTCCACAGAGCTCTACAGTGTATTAGAGTTACCTACAGGGCTCTACAGTGTATTAGAGTTACCTTCAGGGCTCCACAGAGCTCTACAGTGTATTAGAGTTACCTTCAGGGCTCCACAGAGCTCTACAGTGTCTGCATCATCCACCACTGTGATCCTGAAGTTAGGAGTCTGCAGGAGCTCCTTGAAGAGCAGGCCGTTCTCCATGATCTTACTGCCTGGTAAAGCAACACGTTTTTACATCCCAACACATAGCCAGCCTATCACGCCATCTCTGTCAAAGCTTTGTCGTAATTACTATCTATCTCATTCCATATAGTTATCAAATAACTGCATGGCTTTGTTTTACATTTGTGTATAGAAATGTCTTGGCAATTATGTTGATAAATGATGCTGGGGGTTTTCTTACCGATGGTGGTCTCACAGAACTTCTCTGCTGCCACCTCGTTGGCGATGTTAGCTCCCATCAGAACACTGACGTCTATAGCCATCTTCTCCCTGATTATGTCCGAGATGAGCTTCAGGCCCTCCGGACCCTCGTCTATTCCCTGTGGGGACAAGAGACAGCTACATGGTTCAATAGTGTTTCTCGTTCCATTTGTTTTACAGGGCAACGTGAGAGAACAGATCAAAGGGAGTGAGACAACCTGAAAGACGACATTGACAGAGAGGAGTGAGAGGAGTGGAGAGGAGAGGAGTGAGGAGGCAACTAGTTCCGTGGAGAGAGAGGTGAGAGGTGTCACTAGGTGTCACTAGTGTTTAGTGGTTAGTGGTTAGTGAGAGGTGTTACTAGTGGTTAGCGAGACGTGTTACTAGTGTTTAGTGTTTAGTGAGAGGTGTTACTAGTGTTTAGTGAGAGGTGTTACTAGTGTTTAGTGTTTAGTGAGAGGTGTTACTAGTGGTTAGTGAGAGGTGTTACTAGTGTTTAGTGGTTAGTGAGAGGTGTTACTAGTGGTTAGTGAGAGGTGTTACTAGTGGTTAGTGAGAGGTGTTACTAGTGTTTAGTGAGAGGTGTTACTAGTGTTTAGTGGTTAGTGAGAGGTGTTACTAGTGTTTAGTGAGAGGTGTTACTAGTGTTTAGTGGTTAGTGAGAGGTGTTACTAGTGTTTAGTGTTTAGTGAGAGGTGTTACTAGTGTTTAGTGAGAGGTGTTACTAGTGTTTAGTGGTTAGTGAGAGGTGTTACTAGTGTTTAGTGTTTAGTGAGAGGTGTTACTAGTGTTTAGTGAGAGGTGTTACTAGTGTTTAGTGTTTAGTGAGAGGTGTTACTAGTGTTTAGTGGTTAGTGAGAGGTGTTACTAGTGGTTAGTGGTTAGTGAGAGGTGTTACTAGTGGTTAGTGAGAGGTGTTACTAGTGGTTAGTGGTTAGTGAGAGGTGTTACTAGTGGTTAGTGAGAGGTGTTACTAGTGTTTAGTGGTTAGTGAGAGGTGTTACTAGTGGTTAGTGAGAGGTGTTACTAGTGGTTAGTGAGAGGTGTTACTAGTGTTTAGTGAGAGGTGTTACTAGTGTTTAGTGGTTAGTGAGAGGTGTTACTAGTGTTTAGTGAGAGGTGTTACTAGTGTTTAGTGGTTAGTGAGAGGTGTTACTAGTGTTTAGTGGTTAGTGAGAGGTGTTACTAGTGTTTAGTGAGAGGTGTTACTAGTGTTTAGTGAGAGGTGTTACTAGTGGTTAGTGGTTAGTGAGAGGTGTTACTAGTGTTGAGTGAGAGGTGTTACTAGTGGTTAGTGGTTAGTGAGAGGTGTTACTAGTGGTTAGTGAGAGGTGTTACTAGTGTTTAATGGTTAGTGAGAGGTGTTACTAGTGGTTAGTGAGAGGTGTTACTAGTGGTTAGTGAGAGGTGTTACTAGTTTGGTTAGTGAGAGGTGTTACTAGTGTTTAGTGAGAGGTGTTACTAGTGGTTAGTGAGAGGTGTTACTAGTGTTTAGTGTTTAGTGAGAGGTGTTACTAGTGTTTAGTGAGAGGTGTTACTAGTGGTTAGTGAGAGGTGTTACTAGTGTTTAGTGTTTAGTGAGAGGTGTTACTAGTGTTTAGTGTTTAGTGAGAGGTGTTACTAGTGTTTAGTGAGAGGTGTTACTAGTGGTTAGTGAGAGGTGTTACTAGTGTTTAGTGGTTAGTGAGAGGTGTTACTAGTGTTTAGTGGTTAGTGAGAGGTGTTACTAGTGTTTAGTGAGAGGTGTTACTAGTGGTTAGTGAGAGGTGTTACTAGTGGTTAGTGAGAGGTGTTACTAGTGTTTAGTGTTTAGTGAGAGGTGTTACTAGTGGTTAGTGAGAGGTGTTACTAGTGGTTAGTGAGAGGTGTTACTAGTGTTTAGTGGTTAGTGAGAGGTGTTACTAGTGGTTAGTGAGAGGTGTTACTAGTGGTTAGTGAGAGGTGTTACTAGTGGTTAGTGAGAGGTGTTACTAGTGGTTAGTGGTTTACTACGGTTTCTACCTGTTTGTTATGTGTTTTGCTCGTAAAAACATCCATTCAGAGACACACAGAGACAGTCAGACTTCTGTCTCAACTCCACATATGAGGGCTTGTCCCTGACAGACAGACCGAAAGAAAGACAGACACACAAACAGAGACAGAGACAGACAAACAGAAAGGACAGACAGACAGACAGACAGACACTACAGTAGATCCAGAGTAGGCTACTCTACTCCCTCTGATATTAGCCTTCTCTCTCCTGCAGACGCCAACTCAATCTGGGACAGAGATGGGAGTACCGAGAGGAGAGCATATCATGTCTCCGCAAAACATCACTCTAGAAATATTCAAACATCATAAGCCAGACGTGGGAGTTTAACTGCCCTGGAGAGAGACATAACCAGCTGGTGACAGAAACAAACTAGGCCAGGCCAAGGCCCTGTGGACTTGTTTTCTAGACACACACTGACACACAGAGGACAAACACTTCCTGAATAACTAGAACCCTGCAGAAGTAGTTGTAACTGATTGAAGACTAGACATTAATACAGTAATAGATAGTAGAGAGACAAGGCTGAATGAGAGTTTACTAAATTAATCCCAACACCATAATCGTCTGATTACATTCTTGGAGAACGGGAAGACTGTCCTCTCCAAAAAAAACAAATGAGCCTGTAGTTAATTATGTAGTAGTAGTTTTACAAGCCTCTCCACTAAAATAAAGCTTCTCAGAATCCCCTGGCTCCTGAACCACACAAATCCCTCTTTACAAAGGCCCCGCTCTGGCCCAATCCAGAGGTTTAACACAAGGCCCCGCTCTGGCCCAATCCAGAGGTTTAACACAAGGCCCTTCTCTGGCCCAATCCAGAGGTTTAACACAAGGCCCCGCTCTGGCCCAATCCAGAGGTTTAACACAAGGCCCTGCTCTGGCCCAATCCAGAGGTTTAACACAAGGCCCTGCTCTGGCCCAATCCAGAGGTTTAACACAAGGCCCTGCTCTGGCCCAATCCAGAGGTTTAACACAAGGCCCTGCTCTGGCCCAATCCAGAGGTTTAACACAAGGCCCTGCTCTGGCCCAATCCAGAGGTTTAACACAAGGCCCTGCTCTGGCCCAATCCAGAGGTTTAAAACAAGGCCCTGCTCTGGCCCAATCCAGGGGTTTAATACAAGGCCCTGCTCTGGCCCAATCCAGAGGTTTAACACAAGGCCCTGCTCTGGCCCAATCCAGAGGGTTAACACAAGGCCCTGCTCTGGCCCAATCCAGAGGTTTAACACAAGGCTCCGCTCTGGCCCAATCCAGAGGTTTAACACAAGGCCCTGCTCTGGCCCAATCCAGAGGTTTAACACAAGGCCCTGCTCTGGCCCAATCCAGAGGTTTAACACAAGGCCCTGCTCTGGCCCAATCCAGAGGTTTAACACAAGGCCCTGCTCTGGCCCAATCCAGAGGTTTAACACAAGGCCCTGCTCTGGCCCAATCCAGAGGTTTAACACAATGCCCTGCTCTGGCCCAATCCAGAGGTTTAACACAAAAAGAGGAGAGAGAACCGTGACACAGTTATAAAGATGTTCTAACTACATAATCTGACTTAAAAGATGGTTATTTTTAACTGCATAAATGTATCACAGATCTAGGTAGAGCATGGCAGAGAGACCATATACAGTGCCTTGCGAAAGTATTCGGCCCCCTTGAACTTTGCGACCTTTTGCCACATTTCAGGCTTCAAACATAAAGATATAAAACTGTATTTTTTTGTGAAGAATCAACAACAAGTGGGACACAATCATGAAGTGGAACGACATTTATTGGATATTTCAAACTTTTTTAACAAATCAAAAACTGAAAAATTGGGCGTGCGAAATTATTCAGCCCCCTTAAGTTAATACTTTGTAGCGCCACCTTTTGCTGCGATTACAGCTGTAAGTCGCTTGGGGTATGTCTCTATCAGTATTGCACATAAAGAGACTGAAATTTTTTCCCATTCCTCCTTGCAAAACAGCTCGAGCTCAGTGAGGTTGGATGGAGAGCATTTGTGAACAGCAGTTTTCAGTTCTTTCCACAGATTCTCGATTGGATTCAGGTCTGGACTTTGACTTGGCCATTCTAACACCTGGATCGCAAAGTTCAAGGGGGCCGAATACTTTCGCAAGGCACTGTATATATATATATATATATATATATATATATATATATATATATATATATATTCACCTTTATTTAACCAGGTAGGCAGGTAAGTTCTCATTTACAATTGCGACCTGGCCAAGATAAGCAAAGCAGTTCGACAGATACAACGACACAGAGTTACACATGGAGTAAAACAAACATACAGTCAATAACACAGTAGAAACAAGTCTATATACGATGTGAGCAAATGAGGTGAGAAGGGAGGTAAAGGTAAAAAAGTCCATGGTGGCAAAGTAAATACAATATAGCAAGTAAAACACTGGAATGGTAGTTTTGCAATGGAAGAATGTGCAAAGTAGAAATAAAAATAATGGGGTGCAAAGGAGCATATGAGCCATTAGCTAAAACAGCTCTTGTGGACAGCCAACGTAATAATTCAGCATCTAACCAAATTACACAAGATTTTAGTTTCATGGTTTAATCGAGATATTTAAACAAAACAACTGGCCAAGAAACCCAATGGGTTTAACACTGAGGTCAGGACAGCTAGTGTTTTTCTACCCTGCTGTCACTGAGGTCAAGACAGGTAGTGTTTTCTACCCTGCTGTCACTGAGGTCAGGACAAGTAGTGTTTTTCTACCCTGCTGTCACTGAGGTCAGGACAGGCAGACTGGGACCAGAGTGGTTGGTGATGGTGTTAGTAAGGAGAAGCAGGAGGAGAACACTGAGAAATGAGAGGGCTTCATAGAGCCTTATAAGGAGGAGGAGAACACTGAGAAATGACAGGGCTCCATAGAGCCTTATAAGGAGGAGGAGAACACTGAGAAATGACAGGGCTCCATATAGCCTTATGAGGAGGAGAACACTGAGAAATGACAGGGCTCCATAGAGCCTTATAAGGAGGAGGAGAACACTGAGAAATGACAGGGCTCCATATAGCCTTATAAGGATGAAAACACTGAGAAATGACAGGGCTCCATATAGCCTTATAAGGAGAAGAACACTGAGAAAGGACAGGATTCCATAGAGCCTTATAAGGAGAAGAACACTGAGAAATGACAGGGCTCCATAGAGCCTTATAAGGAGAAGAACACTGAGAAAGGACAGGATTCCATAGAGCCTTATAAGGAGAAGAACACTGAGAAATGACAGGGCTCCATAGAGCCTTATAAGGAGGAGAACACTGAGAAATGACAGGGCTCCATAGAGCCTTATAAGGAGAAGAACACTGAGAAATGACAGGGCTCCATAGAGCCTTATAAGGAGAAGAACACTGAGAAAGGACAGGGATTCCATAGAGCCTTATAAGGAGAAGAACACTGAGAAATGACAGGGCTCCATAGAGCCTTATAAGGAGAAGAACACTGAGAAATGACAGGGCTCCATAGAGCCTTATAAGGAGAAGAACACTGAGAAATGACAGGGCTCCATAGAGCCTTATAAGGAGAAGAACACTGAGAAATGACAGGGCTCCATAGAGCCTTATAAGGAGAAGAACACTGAGAAAGGACAGGATTCCATAGAGCCTTATAAGGAGAAGAACACTGAGAAATGACAGGGCTCCATAGAGCCTTATAAGGAGAAGAACACTGAGAAATGACAGGGCTCCATAGAGCCTTATAAGGATTCCATAGAGCCTTATAAGGAGAAGAACACTGAGAAATGACAGGGCTCCATAGAGCCTTATAAGGAGAAGAACACTGAGAAATGACAGGGCTCCATAGAGCCTTATAAGGAGAAGAACACTGAGAAATGACAGGGCTCCATAGAGCCTTATAAGGAGGAGAACACTGAGAAATGACAGGGCTCCATAGAGCCTTATAAGGAGAAGAACACTGAGAAAGGATAGGATTCCATAGAGCCTTATAAGGAGAAGAACACTGAGAAATGACAGGGCTCCATAGAGCCTTATAAGGAGAAGAACACTGAGAAATGACAGGGCTCCATAGAGCCTTGTGTGTTTTAGGTTGGAGAGTAAACATAAGAGTAGGACGTTTGGCGGTGTGAAACTCTTACCTTAATGAGTGTGATTCCCCTGGCCTGGGAGGAGACACAGCCCACCATCTCATCACACAGCTTCCTGATGAACTGGTGAGGAACCACGAACACTAGGAGGTCAGCCCCCTCAGCAGCATCCTGGAGCTGAGGTACAGCCACCTGTTGAGAGGGAAGGAGGGTGAGAGTAGGGGGTGAGAGAGAGAGGGAAGGAGGGTGAGAGAGAGAGAGAGGGAAGGAGGGAGAGAGAGAGAGAGAGAGGGAAGGATGGAAGGAGGATGTGAGAGAGAGAGGGAAGGATGGAAGGAGGATGAGAGAGAGAGAGAGAAGGAGGGTGAGAGAGAAAGAGGGAAGCAGGGTGAGAGAGAAAGAGGGAAGGAGGGTGAGAGGGGGTGAGAGAGAGAGAGAGAGGGAAGGAGGGTGAGAGAGAGGGGGAAGGAGGGTGAGAGAGAGAGAGAGAGAGAGAGAGAGAGGAGGGTGAGAGAGAGGGAAGGAGGGTGAGAAAGAGAGAGGGGGTGGAGAGAGAGAGAGAGAGAGAGAGGGTGGGTGGGTGGATGAGAGAGGGTGGGGGGGGGTTGGTGATGGTGTAAACTACAAGCTTTCAGTCTTTGTTTAAACTAATTTCTGCTCAGACAGTCCTCCTACCACGTTGTCAGGCAGTCTGTATCCAGGCAGGTACTTGACATTCTCATGGTCTGTGTTGATGATGTCTGTGAGATTCCTGCCGTTCACATTCTCCTCAAACACCCACATCTTGACTGTGGTGGCGAAACGCTGCAGGGCCTGAGCATTACTGCCGATTATCCTGGCAATGGCTGAACCCCTGTAGGGAACAAGAATCATCGATGTACATTAATTACACTGGTCTACAACTGACCATTTACCATCGTCCTGTGGCAAGAGACAATAGCAAAAACAATCTAAATTATTATCTTAACTGTTCACCGTTATTCTAGAATGGGATAACCTAATAAAATTCAATCTTCTCCTTTGTCAAGAAATTGCTCATGTCATAAACATTATCCTTTAAACATTATCCAACAGAAATGCATTGTCGTCCCCTCAACATGAGTGGATTCAAAACCCCACGTTGCTCTCCTGCTCATGTTCTCCTTGACAATAGCTACGATGTAACGTCTATGTTATACAATGGATCCGCGCTCGCCTCTGCGCCAGAGAGAGATACACCTAACGTTACATTGTAAGATACAGACACTGGCAGCTAATGCTGCTCTATCTGACCATCTAGCCCAGTAACATCTATCTGACCAGCTAGCCCAGTAACATCTATCTGACCAGCTAGCCCAGTAACATCTATCTGGCCAGCTAGCCCTGTAACATCTATCTGACCATCTAGCCCTGTAACATCTATCTGACCAGCTAGCCCTGTAACATCTATCTGACCAGCTAGCCCAGTAACATCTATCTGACCAGCTAGCCCAGTAACATCTATCTGGCCAGCTAGCCCAGTAACATCTATCTGACCAGCCCAGTAACATCTATCTGACCATCCCTGTAACATCTATCTGACCATCTAGCCCAGTAACATCTATCTGACCATCTGTAACATCTATCTGACCATCTAGCCCAGTAACATCTATCTGACCCTAGCCCTAACATCTATCTGACCATCTAGCCCAGTAACATCTATCTGACCAGCTAGCCCAGTAACATCTATCTGACCATCTAGCCCAGTAACATCTATCTGTAACATCTATCTGACCATCTAGTAACATCTATCTGACCCTAGCCCAGTAACATCTATCTGACCAGTAGCCCTGTAACATCTATCTGACCATCTAGTAACATCCTGACCATCTAACATCTATCTGACCATCTAGCCCAGTAACATCTATCTGACCATCTAGCCCTGTAACATCTATCTGACCATCTAGCCCAGTAACATCTATCTGACCATCTAGCCCTGTAACATCTATCTGACCATCTAGCCCTGTAAACATCTATCTGACTAGCCCAGTAACATCTATCTGACCCCAGTAACATCTATCTGACCAGCTAGCCCTGTAACATCTATCTGACCAGCTAGCCCAGTAACATCTATCTGACCATCTAGCCCTGTAACATCTCTGACCATCTGACCATCTAGCCCAGTAACATCTATCTGACCAGCTAGCCCTAACATCTATCTGACCATCTAGCCCAGTAACATCTAGTAACATCTCTGACCATCTAGCCCTGTAACATCTATCTGACCATCTAGCCCAGTAACATCTATCTGACCATCTAGCCCTGTAAATCTATCTGACCATCTGACCAGACCATCTAGCCCTGTAACATCTATCTGACCATCTAGCCCTGTAACATCTATCTGACCATCTAGCCCATCTAGACCCTAGTAACATCTATCTGACCATCTAGCCCAGTAACATCTATCTGAACATCTATCTGACCATCTAGCCCAGTAACATCTATCTGACCATCTAGCCCAGTAACATCTATCTGACCATCAGCCAGTAACATCTATCTGACCCTAGCCCTGTAACATCTATCTGACCAGCTAGCCCAGTAACATCTATCTGACCAGCTAGCCCTGTAACATCTATCTGACCATCTGTAACATCATCTGACCATCTAGCCCTGTAACATCTATCTGACCATCTAGCCCAGTAACATCTATCTGACCATCTAGCCCAGTAACATCTATCTGACCATCTAACATCTATCTGACCATCTAGCCTAGCCCTGACCAACATCTATCTGACAGCCCATCTATCTGCCTGTAACATCTATGACCTGTAACATCTATCTGACCATCTAGCCCAGTAACATCTATCTGACCAGCTAGCCCATCTATCTGGCCAGCTAGCCCTGTAACATCTATCTGGCCAGCTAGCCCTGTAACATCTATCTGGCCAGCTAGCCCTGTAACATCTATCTGACCAGCTAGCCCTGTAACATCTATCTGACCAGCTAGCCCAGTAACATCTATCTGACCAGCTAGCCCTGTAACATCTATCTGACCAGCTAGCCCAGTAACATCTATCTGACCAGCTAGCCCTGTAACATCTATCTGGCCAGCTAGCCCTGTAACATCTATCTGACCAGCTAGCCCAGTAACATCTATCTGACCATCTCTATCTGACCATCTAGTAACATCTATCTGACCAGCTAGCCCTGTAACATCTATCTGACCATCTAGCCCATCTATCTGACCATCTAGCCCAGTAACATCTATCTGACCATCTAGCCCAGTAACATCTATCTGACCATCTAGCCCTGTAACATCTATCTGACCATCTAGCCCAGTAACATCTATCTGACCATCTAGCCCAGTAACATCTATCTAGTAACATCTATCTGACCATCTAGCCCTGTAACATCTATCTGACCATCTAGCCCAGTAACATCTATCTGACCAGCTAGCCCAGTAACATCTATCTGACCATCTAGCCCTGTAACATCTATCTGACCATCTAGCCCTGTAACATCTATCTGACCATCTAGCCCTGTAACATCTATCTGACCATCTAGCCCAGTAACATCTATCTGACCATCTAGCCCAGTAACATCTATCTGAGCCCCATCTATCTGACCATCTAGCCCTGTAACATCTATCTGACCATCTAGCCCAGTAACATCTATCTGACCATCTAGCCCAGTAACATCTATCTGACCCAGCCCATCTATCTGACCAGCCCTGTAACATCTATCTGACCTAGCCCATCTAGCCCTAGTAACATCTATCTGACCATCTAGCCCATCTATCTGACCATCTAGCCCTGTAACATCTATCTGACCCAGCCCATCTAGCCCTGTAACATCTATCTGCCCATCTATCTGACCCTAGCCCTGTAACATCTATCTGACCATCTAGCCCATCTATCTGCCCTGTAACATCTATCTGACCAGCTAGTAACATCTATCTGACCAGCTAGCCCTGTAACATCTATCTGACCCAGCTATCTGACCATATAGCCCCCTGTAACATCTATCTGACCCTAGCCCATCTATCTGACCCTAGCCCTGTAACATCTATCTGACCACCAACATCTATCTGACCATCTAGCCCTGTAACATCTATCTGACCAGCTAGCCCTGTAACATCTATCTGACCAGCTAGCCCTGTAACATCTATCTGACCATCTAGCCAGTAACATCTATCTGACCATCTAGCCCAGTAACATCTATCTGACCATCTAGCCCTGTAACATCTATCTGACCAGCTAGCCCAGTAACATCTATATCTGACCATCTAGCCCTGTAACATCTATCTGACCAGCTCTGACCAGCTAGCCCTGTAACATCTATCTGACCAGCTAGCCCAGTAACATCTATCTGACCATCTAGCCATGTAACATCTATCTGACCATCTATCTGACCATCTAGCCCAGTAACATCTATCTGACCATCTAGCCCAGTAACATCTATCTGACCATCTAGCCCATCTATCTGACCATCTAGCCCTGTAACATCTATCTGATCTAGCCCACCATCTGACCATCTAGCCCTGTAACATCTATCTGACCACCATCTATCTGACCATAACATCTAGCCCTAGCCCATCTAACATCTATCTGACCATCTAGCCCTGTAACATCTATCTGACCATCTAGCCCATCTATCTGACCATCTAGCCCAGTAACATCTATCTGACCATCTAGCCCTGTAACATCTATCTGACCATCTAGCCCAGTAACATCTATCTGACCATCTAGCCCAGTAACATCTATCTGACCATCTAGCCCTGTAACATCTATCTGACCATCTAGCCCTATCTAACATCTATCTGACCAGCCCATCTAGCCCTAGTAACATCTATCTGAGCCCATCTATCTGACCATAGCCTAGCCCTGTAACATCTATCTGACCAGCTAGCCCAGTAACATCTATCTGACCAGCTAGCCCAGTAACTATCTATCTGACATCTATCTGCTAGCCCTGTAACATCTATCTGACCAGCTAGCCCATCTAACATCTATCTGACCATCTAGCCCTGTAACATCTATCTGACCATCTAGCCCAGTAAATCTGACCATCTAGCCCAGTAACATCTATCTGACCAGCTAGCCCTGTAACATCTATCTGACCAGCTAGCCCTGTAACATCTATCTGACCAGCTAGCCCATCTATCTGACCATCTAGCCCTGTAACATCTATCTGACCATCAGTAACATCTGACCAGCTAGCCCTGTAACATCTATCTGACCAGCTAGCCCTGTAACATCTATCTGACCAGCTAGCCCCTATGTACCATCTATCTGACCATCTAGCCCATCTATCTGCTAGCCCTGTAACATCTATCTGACCATCTAGCCCGTAACATCTATCTGACCATCTAGCCCTGTAACATCTATCTGACCATCTAGCCCTGTAACATCTATCTGCTAGCCCTGTAACATCTATCTGACCATCTAGCCCTGTAACATCTATCTGACCATCTAGCCCTGTAACATCTATCTGACCATCTAGCCCTGTAACATCTATCTGACCATCTAGCCCAGTAACATCTATCTGACCCTGTAACATCTATCTGACCAGCTAGCCCTGTAACTATCTGACCATCTGTAACATCTATCTGACCATCTAGCCCTGTAACATCTATCTGACCAGCTAGCCCTGTAACATCTATCTGACCATCTAGCCCTGTAACATCTATCTGACCATCTAGCCCAGTAACATCTATCTGACCATCTAGCCCTGTAACATCTATCTGACCAGCCCATCTATCTGACCATCTAGCCCTGTAACATCTATCTGACCATCTAACATCTATCTGACCATCTAGCCCAGTAACATCTATCTGACCATCAGCCCATCTATCTGACCATCTAGCCCTGTAACATCTATCTGACCATCTGTAACATCTATCTGACCATCTAGCCCTGTAACATCTATCTGACCAGCTAGCCCAGTAACATCTATCTGACCAGCTAGCCCTGTAACATCTATCTGACCATCTAGCCCATCTATCTGACCAGCTAGCCCTGTAACATCTATCTGACCATCTAGCCCATCTATCTGACCAGCTAGCCCAGTAACATCTGACCATCTAGCCCAGTAACATCTCGATCTGACCATCTGCTAGCCCAGTAACAATCATCTATCTGATCTGACCATCTAGCATCTATCTGACCAGCTAGCCCAGTAACATCTATCTGACCATCTAGCCCTGTAACATCTATCTGACCAGCTAGCCCAGTAACATATATCTGACCATCTAGCCCAGTAACATCTATCTGACCATATAGCCCATCTATCTGACCATCTAACATCTATCTGGCCAGCTAGCCCTGTAACATCTATCTGACCAGCTAGCCCAGTAACATCTATCTGACCAGCTAGCCCAGTAACATCTATCTGACCAGCTAGCCCAGTAACATCTATCTGACCAGCTAGCCCAGTAACATCTATCTGACCAGCTAGCCCAGTAACATCTATCTGACCAGCTAGCCCAGTAACATCTATCTGACCAGCTAGCCCAGTAACATCTATCTGACCAGCTAGCCCAGTAACATCTATCTGACCATCTCAGCCCAGTAACATCTATCTGACCTGACCATCTAGCCAGTAACATCTATCTGACCAGCTAGCCCAGTAACATCTATCTGACCAGCTAGCCCAGTAACATCTATCTGACCATCTAGCCCATCTATCTGACCATCTAGCCCATCTATCTGACCATCTAGCCATCAGTACCATCTAGCCCATCTATCTGACCATCTAGCCCATCTATCTGACCATCTATCTGCCCATCTATCTGACCAGTAACATCTATCTGGCCATCTAGCCCATCTATCTGACCATCTAGCCCATCTATCTGACCATCTAGCCCATCTATCTGGCCATCTAGCCCATCTATCTGACCATCTAGCCCATCTATCTGACCATCTAGCCCATCTATCTGACCATCTCTATAGATTGCATGTCATCGACAGGAGCAACAGTGATCATTGACAGTGACTGAACTCACCAGTTTCCAGAGCCGACAATGCACACTTTCAGAGGCGACGCCATTTGGAGATGTTTCCTATATGTTTCTGGAGAAGAAACTGTTCAAAAATGTACTGATTCCGAAGATATAGGTAACTAGTGACAGATGATATGAGGAGTGGATTTATGGAGAGGAGACAGAAGAGCGCCTCTAAGCTACTACAGACTGAACTACTGTAAATGACATCATCAAGGAGATGCCGCACTGGAGGATTCTGGGATTACGAGTTTTTTTCAATGTTAGTTACAATTAGCAGATGGAAGTTGAGTAGCCTATTTCAGATGTCTGTCCCCTGATAAATTACAAGACAATTGTTGCAATGTTTACTAATGTCTCTCTTCTGGAAGAAATTCATGAAGAATATGAATTGAATAGCCTTACATTTTCATATCAAATAGGCTAAATGACATAGTCCTATTTTTTTTACCTAGTCGAAATTAAATATTGAATATCTCACTCATCATGCATGTACGTTGAGATCCTTGTGTGTGGTGAATGAGCTTATGGTGAATCCGTGTGTTCTCTGCGATGATGCATATAGAACCTGTATTCTAGAGGTACATCGGTATCGTGGTTGGCTGGCAGTCAAAGGGAGTGACCAACCCGGGATTTCCAGTAGAAAAAAAAACGCAGAAACGTCAGAAACGTCAGAGCCACACACCAACACCGCAGCAAGACACGGAATACCCCTCATAAGTCAGTACAGGGGTCCATATTCTCCAAGAAGCCGCACTAACGGAGAATGTGGTCATCACCCTGTTCTGGAATCTCCACTGCATTCGATCTTCTTCTCGTTCGGTTTTCCACCTTCTAAAACAAGATAATCTTATCTTTAGCCCAAATCTCAACTATGGACAAGCACCCAGGCTCCAACACGATCAACCCCGCATCCTACCATGGGAATCCGGCCGCACGGTGTTCGGACCGAGGAGTTGGCGGTTCGTGTCCGCACAGCCTGGGCTCAGAGGCAGGCACCGCAGGCAGCCGTGGTGGGGTGTCCGGGGACAGCGCGTCTACTTTGCATCAAACCCACAAGCGGCGCCTGGAGGGGGTCCTCAATAAATACACCAACCTGCTACAGGGATGGCAGAACAGGTACAGTAGCCTATTCAGGGGGTCTAGCTCTGGTCCAAGAAGTTATACGCGGACGCACACTAACGCCGTAGAACAGGCGTAGTTTTATAGTGGTTATTAGCCGAGTTTGGTGCCATTGTTGATCAGTTGTGTCTGCTCGAAAGTCATCTCATTTCACATATATTTAAAAAAAAATCTAATTTAATCTTATCTATTCACAACAAGTTCGGTTCGATATTAAATATTCATCTTATCTATTTAATTTTCACCTATTTTTTTCGTATCTTATCACATCTATTGATAACAGAAGTTACCAAAAAGGGGGGGCGGGGCAGATCACATTCACCGTCATCAATCAGCTGATTGATGAAGATGTCATAACGCACAGGATGTTTCCATTGGAAGGACTGAACCGGGAGGAGCGTCGCTTTGCGTTGCTGCACGACAAGGCATTTTCCGTCCCGTTGCCGTGTTTACTAAAACACCGTTGTTGTTGTTGTTGGCAACAACACAAGTGATGACCATAAACACAATATATAAATACTGTTTTTATGTTCTATTCTGCCTTGTTCTATTCTATAGTTTAGTGAATTATTTGTTAAGTGGTCGCACTGCCTTCCGTCATGAAAGCAGTCATTGAGTTCATAGAGATAAGGCACTGAGATAGGAAGGTTAATAAATACTGTAACATGAAGGCGGACTCAGACAGGAACAGGGTTTCGCTGATATAGTGGAACTGTTGTTTTGGAATGATTTCATGTTCAGAGCCAGATGGTCCCAGGCTGTGTGAGAGCTCCAGGGTGATAGGTTGACAGTCTGCGATGGGGGACAACAACAGACTCTATTTCACTGCCCTTTGCATTTCTATTACTGAACTTGGCTCATTCAGAGTGAATAGACCTTTTTAGACTTGTTCAGTAGACCTGTCTACCAACACACAGGCCCTGTTCCCTATATAATGCACTACCTTAGACCAGGACCCTATTCCCTACATAGTGCACTACTTTAGACCAGGGCCCTGTTCCCTATATAATGCACTACCTTAGACCAGGACCCTATTACCTACATAGTGCACTACCTTAGACCAGGACCCTATTCCCTACATAGTGCACTACTTTAGACCAGAGCCCTATTCCCTACATAGTGCACTACTTTAGACCAGAGCCCTATTCCCTATATAGTGCACTACTTTAGACCAGGGCCCTATTCCCTATATAGTGCACTACTTTAGACCAGAGCCCTATTCCCTATATAGTGCACTACTTTAGACCAGGGCCCTGTTCCCTATATAATGCACTACCTTAGACCAGGACCCTATTACCTACATAGTGCACTACCTTAGACCAGGACCCTATTCCCTACATAGTGCACTACTTTAGACCAGAGCCCTATTCCCTACATAGTGCACTACTTTAGACCAGAGCCCTATGGCTCTGACTACATTATGTAGGTGATGGAGTTCCATTTGGGACAGAGACACACTGTTGCTTTGGATTAGGTCTGGTGGGTGGTGGGATCTGAAGGAAAATCAATGATCCCTAACAGGAAAGCCCCTCTCCCATCTCTGGCACGCTGCTAGTGTGTGTGTGTGTGTGTGTGTGTGTGTCACTGTGTGTTTAGATCGATAGAGAGAGCAGCCAGTCGTGTAATGAGCTCGGATCACAGTGTTCTGTTGGTTACTGACTGATTCACTCTGTCTGGCTGTCTCTCTCTCTCTCTCTCTCTCTCTCTCTCTCTCTCTCTCTCTCTCTCTCTCTCTCTCTCTCTCTCTCTCTCTCTCTCTCTCTCTCTCTCTCTCTCTCTCTCTCTCTCTCTCTCTCTCTCTCTCTCTCTTTCTCTCTCTCTCTCTCTCTCTCTCTCTCTCTCTCTCTCTCTCTCTCTCTCTCTCTCTCTCTCTCTCTCTCTCTCTCTCTCTCTCTCTCTCTCTCTCTCTCTCTCTCTCTCTCTCTCTCTCTCTCTCTCTCTCTCTCTCTCTCTCTCTCTCTCTCTCTCTGAAACTTTCTCTCTCTCTGAAACTCTCTCTCTCTCTGAAACTCTCTCTCTCT
The DNA here is from genome assembly GCF_018296145.1 of Oncorhynchus tshawytscha. Taxonomy (NCBI): domain Eukaryota; kingdom Metazoa; phylum Chordata; class Actinopteri; order Salmoniformes; family Salmonidae; genus Oncorhynchus; species Oncorhynchus tshawytscha. Next base: position 103,501 of record NW_024609640.1, read on the forward strand.
CTCCCTCCATGTCTCACTTGGCATGTGTTTGCGTGTGTTTTATTAGTGTGATAAATATGTGATATGGGGAGAATTCCAGAAAATTCTGCACTCCGTACAACCACATGGTTGTTACACTTTTAACAATATGAACATTCTAGTCTAGGTGATAACCAAGGACCGGAACAAATATTCAGACTGTTTTTTTAACACAATGCCAGAGAAATACCTGAGAACCTGGCTGCATGAGTTCTAAAATTAAATCAGTCAGGTTTGACTTTCCAGGTTTGCGTCCTGCGCCCGCTGTGCTCTATTCAAACTGCTCTTTGAACTTTTAACGATATCTGTTCCTACGTGAATGTTTGGCTCACTTTCTCTCAGTTCTCAACTGAATCAAAAGAAGTCAAATGTGATACTGATTGCATGTGAGAGATGCTGAAATCAGCTCTGAGACATCCTCCTGTCTCAATATTGCACACTGTTTTCTGTTTTTCATAGTATTTCTCTTCGGGGGGGGAGGGGGGGGGGCAGGCAGCGGAGCCAACAAACTGTTTGATAAAGCATTTCTGACATTTCTGAAGTATATCTCAGCACAGTAATTGCAACATTGTGGTTTCAATCCTGTCCGAAGGGCTTTTATGTGTTGTGACCAGAAGGTTTGACAGAAGAGGAGCTTGTGGTTTTAATCCTGTCAGAAGGGCTTTTATGTGTTGTGGCCAGAAGGTTTGACAGAAGCAAGGTTGTGGTTTCAATCCTGTCAGAAGGGCTTTTATGTGTTGTGGCCAGAAGGTTTGGCAGAAGAGGAGCTTGTGAATTGGAATGATTTCCAATAGTTTAAGACGTATTGACCTGCCAGCTTCTTCAGTGTCTGTTGCTGTGTTATGACTGGTTTTGCTGAACCGTACCTGCTGTTCCCATGAATCCCCCTCTAATCAGACATACGATGTCTGGACCATACCTGCTGTTCCCATGAACCCCCTCTAATCAGACATACGATGTCTGAACCGTACCTGCTGTTCCCATGAACCCCCTTTAATCAGACATACGATGTCTGAACCGTACCTGCTGTTCCCATGAACCCCCTTTAATCAGACATACGATGTCTGAACCGTACCTGCTGTTCCCATGAATCCCCCTCTAATCAGACATACAATGTCTGAACCGTACCTGCTGTTCCCATGAACCCCCTCTAATCAGACATACGATGTCTGGTGATATACTGTTATTGACAGTATAAAGGACAGAAACAGCGAGTCAGTCTAGTTGAATGGGACAGCAGGACATCAGAGTACCTGAGCTCTTCTGGGAAGTGGAACAGAAGTAGATCACAGTACCTGAGCTCTTCTGGGAACCGGAGCAGAAGTAGATCACAGTACCTGAGCTCGTCTGGGAAGTGGAACATAAGTAGATCACAGTACCTGAGCTCTTCTGGGAAGTGGAGAAGAAGTAGATCACAGTACCTGAGCTCTTCTGGGAACCGGAGCAGAAGTAGATCACAGTACCTGAGCTCTTCTGGGAAGTGGAGAAGAAGTAGATCACAGTACCTGAGCTCTTCTGGGAAGTGGAACAGCACATCACAGTACCTGAGCTCTTCTGGGAAGTGGAGAAGAAGTAGATCACAGTACCTGAGCTCTTCTGGGAACCGGAGCAGAAGTAGATCACAGTACCTGAGCTCTTCTGGGAAGTGGAGAAGAAGTAGATCACAGTACCTGAGCTCTTCTGGGAAGTGGAACAGCACATCACAGTACCTGAGCTCTTCTGGGAAGTGGAGCAGAAGTAGATCACAGTACCTGAGCTCTTCTGGGAAGTGGAGAAGAAGTAGATCACAGTACCTGAGCTCTTCTGGGAAGTGGAACAGTACATCACAGTACCTGAGCTCTTCTGGGAAGTGGAACAGTACATCACAGTACCTGAGTTCTTCTGGGAAGTGGAACAGAAGTAGATCACAGAACCTGAGCTCTTCTGGGAAGTGGAACAGAAGTAGATCACAGTACCTGAGCTCTTATGGGAAGTGGAACAGAAGTAGATCACAGTACCTGAGCTCTTCTGGGAAGTGGAACAGTACATCACAGTACCTGAGCCCTTCTGGGAAGTGGAACAGAAGTAGATAAACACTCTTACTCCTCCTCCTCCTCTTCCTCCTCCTCCTGATACACACTCTTACTCCTCCTCCTCTTCCTCCTCCTGATACACACTCCTCCTCCTCCTCTTCCTCCTCCTCCTGATACACACTCCTCCTCCTCCTCTTCCCCCTCCTCCTGATACGCACTCCTCTTCCCCCTCCTCCTGATACACACTCCTCCTCCTCTTCCTCCTCCTCCTGATACACACTCTTACTCCTTCTCCTCTTCCTACTCCTCCTGATACACACTCTTACTCCTCCTCCTCCTCCTGACACACACTCCTCCCCTCCTCCTCCTCGTCCTCCTCCTGATACACACTCTTCCTCCTCCTCCTCCTCTTCCTCCTCCTGATACACACTCTTCCTCCTCCTCCTCCTCCTGATACACACTCCTCCTCCTCCTCTTCCTCCTCCTCCTGATACACACTCTTACTCCTCCTCTTCCTCCTCCTCTTCCTCCTGATACACACTCCTCCTTCTCCTCTTCCTCCTCCTCCTGATACACACTCCTCCTCCTCCTCCTCCTGATACACACTCTTCCTCCTCCTCCTCCCCTCCTCCTCTTCCTCCTCCTGATACACACTCTTCTCCTCCTCCTCCTCCTCCTCCTCCTCCTCTTCCTCCTCCTCCTGATACACACTCCTCCTCCTCCTCTTCCTCCTCCTCCTGATACACACTCCTCCTCCTCCTCCTCCTCCTGATACACACTCTTCCTCCTCCTCCTCCTCCTGATACACACTCCTCCTCCTCCTCCTCTTCCTCCTCCTGATACACACTCTTCCTCCTCCTCCTCTTCCTCCTCCTCCTGATACACACTCCTCCTCCTCCTCTTCCTCCTCCTACTGATACACACTCCTCCTCCGACAATGCCACACAAATCAGAATCTGGTCATCTGGAGTTGATGGGATGAGTAGCGGGTCCTCCAGAGCAGACCACCCTTCCTCCTCCTCTTCCTCCTCCTCCTCCTCCTCCTCTTCCTCCTCCTCCTCCTCCTCCTGATACACACTCTTCCTCCTCCTCTTCCTCCTCCTCCTGATACACACTCCTCCTCCTCCTCTTCCTCCTCCTCCTGATACACACTCCTCCTCCGACAACGCCACACAAATCAGAATCTGGTCATCTGGAGTTGATGGGATGAGCAGCCGGTCTTCCAGAGCAGACCACCCTTCCTCTTCCTCCTCCTCCTCCTCCTGCTCCTACTGATACACACTCTTCCTCCTCCTACTGATACACACTCCTCCTCCTCCACCTCTTCTTCTTCCTCCTCCTCCTCCTCTTCATCCTCCTCCTCCTTCTTCTTCTTCCTCCTCCTCCTCCTCTTCATCCTCCTCCTCCTTCTTCTCCTCCTCCTCCTCCTCCTCATCCTCCTCATGCATATACAGCACCACATATGCACAGAATTGTACTTCGACAAGTCTGCCGTAGCGCCCTCTGTACTGGGCCACTCTAGTTGTGTGCCAATCAGAAGGAATGTGAGATGTAGAGCTCTCTGTACTGGGCCAATCTAGTTCTGTGCCAATCAGAAGGGATGTGAGATGTAGAGCCCTCTGTACTGGGCCACTCTAGTTGTGTGCCAAGCAGAAGGGATGTGAGATGTAGAGCTCTCTGTAGCCAAACCCAGTGGAGGTGCATCTGCCTCGGTCTGTCAGACTCTGACGTGAGAGTGGTTTTGGCACATGACAGGATACATTAGTTCAGAATGAACTGTCTCCCTTAAAAAAAATCTCTCTCTCTCTCTCTCTCTCTCTGTCTCTCTCTCCTCTCTCTCTCTCTCTCTCTCTCTTTCTCTCTCTCTCTCTCTCTGTCTCTCTCTCTCTCTCTCTCTCTCTCTCTCTTCTCTTTCTCTCTCTCTCTCTCTCTCTCTCTCTCTCTCTCTCTCTCTCTCTCTCTCTCTCTCT